>NW_024580658.1:923987-936654 GCF_017639235.1 Corvus kubaryi
TTTTGGAGGGAGATCCCAAAAAAGGTCCAGGTGAGGACAGGAAGGGGAAGCTCCTGGAGCTGTTTGTCCATCAGCACTGAGGAGAGTTTGGGATTTCAGGAAATCCCATTAAAATCCCACCAAACGATACAAAGCCACGGTTTTCAGCGGGGTTTTTGTGGCAGGTTTGAGAGGGAGAGGCGGGAGGAGGAGTCCAGGTGAGGACAGGAGGGGAAGCTCCCGCTGCCAGCCCTTTCTTCCCCTCGGGATTTTCCAGCCCTGGTGCCTCATTCCCGGAGCTGCAGCATCTCCCCAGGGCAGCCCCTCGGGCTTTGGGGCGGCCCAAACTTGTTGGGGGATCCCGAAATCCAAATTTTGCGGGGTGCAAAGAGCCCAGAATGAAAACCGGGGAGGATTTTGAGCCTCTCCGCGAGCACATTCCAGGGGTGTGAGAGGAGCAAACTTTGGGACCAAACTTCCAGTGCACGCTTTGGGAAGCCAAAGAGGATTTTTTTTAATGTTTTTTTGCTGTTTAAATCTTCTTTTTTTCTGCTGCATTCCGCTCTCAGCAGAGCTCCAAAGTGTCGAGCAGGGCTTTTTAGGATGAGCTGGCAGCCTGGAAATGAATCCAGAAGGGTTTAAAAATGATATTAAGCCGTGAGTGAGAGACTCTCTCAGTGGGACATTCTGATGGAATTATTCCAGCGTTTTATTATTACAAAATACAAATTGGGCCAGGGCAGGGATGTGCAGTGTGAGAAATTCCTGAATTCTTCTGTAAAACCCCTAAAATCTGCTGGTTTTCCCCATTTTCCCCATTGCAAAAGTTTCATTTAAGAGGCTGGGCATAAAAAAAGTCTTAATTTTTGCCGAATTCCTGCTTAAATGGAGATTTTTCCTGCAGGGAGGTGCCCAGGTAGGAATTGCTCCTGGAGCTTTGAGGCAGGACATTGACACTTCATTTACACCTCTGCATATCCAAAGACACCGAGACACCTCTGGGGCCTCTTTGGGGGCAAAAATGCTAATTTTGGGCAAGAGATCCTGATGACAGATTTCCTTTTTGGGATTTACACCGGGTTCCTGCGACCCTGTGCCAGCTCGAGGTCGGTGATGATTAGTGGGAAGTGCCATCATTGAAATAAAATCTGAATTAAATCTTAGCGCAGCTTTCATTTTCCTCAAGATACGTGAGCAGAGAGGGGTGAAAATAGGAGGTTTTAAAGGAAAAAAGGAGTTTGGGCACCTGTTTGGAGAGTTTACAAATTTAAAGAGTCAAAATGTGATCACAGAAAGCTTTTTTTTTTTGTCTAAAAATTACCAGATTATGATAGAAAAGGGATAGATGGGAAATGTGAGTGGGAACCACCTGGGGGTGTTTTAATCTTATTTTTGGGGGGGGGGGTTTGCAGGAAGATGCAGGAAGAGATTAGAAAACCTGGAATTTCTTAATTCAGCCACAGCTTTTTAATTTTTAGGTGTTTCAGGTGGTGGGAAGGGCCTGGAGTTGTGATTTGAGGGTAAAGAACTAAAACTTGAAGATTTCTTTTTTTTTCTACCTCAAGAAAAGCGTTGAGTTTGCAGCTGTTGAATCTAAAACTCCTTTAGAGCCAATAAAAAAACCCCCCATTTATTGCAAAACCGGAGGGGTTATAAAATTCCCACATGGAAACCTCTGGGACGATTTTTTGTGGAGATAATGCTTGAACGAAATCCAGGAGTGGCCGGTTTGAAAGGCTTTGTGTCTCCCAAATTTCTGGATGCAGCCGGATCATTCTTCTTGAAGAATGGGAAGAGCCCGAGGGTTTCTCCTCATGGTTTTAATGGTTCAGTGGCAGGATTTTATTGATTTTTTTTTTTTTTTTTTTTTTTTTTTTTTTTTTCCTGGGATTTGGGAATCAGATTTTCCAGGAGCCTGTGGGAACACTTGGAGGCAAGCTGCCAGCTGAGTCAGCAAAATACCTACCCCGGGTTATTTTGGGAATGGCCAAAAAAACAGCTGGAAAAGCAGCGGGATGAGGTGGGAGCTGCGTTCTGTCCTGTGGGACGCGCTCTGGAATTGCAGAATTTACAGGATTTACCCCCTCTTCTCCAGGCTCTTGTGTCCCTGCTGAGGCTCTCTAGGACCTTATCCCTGATTACTTTGGGAATGGCCAAAAAACAGCTGGAAAAAGGGCCAGATGAGGTGGGAGCTGCATCCTTGGGTTATCCTATAAAAAACGCCTCTGCCCAGCCCAGGAATTGCAGAATTTACAGGATTTATCCCCTCTTCTCCGAGCTTTTGTGTCCCTGCCAAGGACCTCTCCCTGATTATTCTGGGAATGGCCAGAAGCCCACCCAAACACAGCCCCACGGTCACCACGGACCTGATTCTTCACAGGAATTGAGGGAAAAGCTGTTCCGAGGGAATTCGGGGCTGGCAGTGACAGGAGGAACTCTGATTCCTCTGTTTCCCACAGGAGCTGGGAATGCTGTTCCCAAACGTCGCAGCATTCCCAAATTGTGGCAAATGGGATTTCCCTTCCCCGGTTCCTTTTCCAGGATTATTTTCCTGATCATTTGAGGCTCTGCTGAGCTGCTCTTGCAGGGTCCCGAGGTTTGGGAATGGGGATGGGAATAGGGTCGTTAGCAGCACTCAGCTTTTTATTTTGCATTTATTTTGCATTTCCATGGGCTCAGGCGGCTCCAACACTTCCCATGGAAATGCAAAAGCACCGGGATGTGCCAGAGTGAGGCTCTGGGAGATAAAATTCACCATTTAAAAACAGATTTTCAGGGGTTTTTGCACCTAAAGCAGGCGGGATGCACAAGAAAGAAGGGATTGGGGGCTAAGAGAAATAATTTAAATAATTCCCTCCTGTGGGATAGCCCTGATTGCTCTTCCTAAGGGATGGAACCGGGACCAGATGTGTTTTCCCACTGTTTGGGAGCGGCTGGGCCTGTTCCAGGCACCTGTGCTTCCAACCGGGAGAGTTTATTGAGGCTTTTTTATTGCAGTATTGCAGAGTTTTTTTAGCTCTTATGGACCCATTAATGGAATTTTGGAATATCCTGAGTGAAGGGACCCACAAGGATCGAGTCCAATCCTGCACAGGACACCCCAAAAATGGCATTTTAGCCCTCACTTTGAGTTTTTCCACTGCCATCCGTGGTTTTTCCCTGCCGGTTCACGCTCCAGAATTCACGTCACCTGAGGATTTCACGGAGTTTCAGTGAGAAAACATCCTCACATCCTCAGCTTTTCCTGAAATCCTGAGCTCCTCCTCATGCCCTCAGCTTTCCCTCACCTCCTCAGCTTTTCCTAATATCCTCATTTCCCCCAAAATCCTGTTTCCCTCACATCCTCAGTTTTCCCTCACATCCTCAGTTTTCCCTCACATCCTCAGTTTTCCTTCACACCCTCAGTTTTCCTTCACACCCTCAGCTTTTCCTCAAATCCTGTTTCCCTCCCACCCTCAGCTTTTCCTCACACCCTCAGCTTTCCTGAAATCCTCCATTTTCCCTCATCTTTTCCTGAAATCCTCCGTTTTCCCTCAGCTTTTCCTGAAATCCTCCGTTTTCCCTCAGCTTTTCCTGAAATCCTCAGCTTTTCCTCACGCCCTCCATTTTTCCTCAGTTTTCCCTCATGCCCTCGGGCTTTTCCTGAAATCCTGTTTTCCCTCACACCCTCGGGCAGTTTTCCCCCAGTTTTCCCTCACACCCCCGGTTTTTCCTCAGCTTTCTCCTGGAATCCCGGCCTTTCCCTCCAGTCCTTCCCGGCTCCGATCCCGCCGCCCGTCCCCACACAGCGCTGGCCCCGAGGCCTCCCCAGCCGAGCCCGATTCTCTCTATTTTTAGTGCCGATAACACCAAAAAAAATGCGGTTTTTCTTCAGAAGCTCGGTGTGAAGTCGCTCCCACACACTCACAGCTTCCTCCACCCACACTTTTGTCTGCAAATTGTGCTCTTTTTTTGTTCGGAGTTCCAGCCTTTCATGTCGGAGACTTTGCAAACCTCGTGTGATCTTTGATTGCTCGGGTTCGCTCTGCAGATATTCCCCAGGTTTGGGGCTTGATAAGCATCAAAAATCGCTTTGAAACTCTTGTTTCCTTTTTACATCTTAATCAGGGTCTGCATCTCCGCTTTGGCAGCGTGACTGGAATTCATTCTGTGGAAAAATCGGCGTTGATAAAATTAAATTCACCTTTAAAACAACAAAAAAGGAGGGGGATTAAAAACACCCAAACGCTGCTTTGGGATTAGAAATTTAAAAGGGGGGGAAAAAGTGTTTTAAGAGCATTTTTGGGGCAGTATTTCAGAGCTGCTGTTTGTACTAAAGGGCTGAGGAGGGCTTTGCTTTACATTTAAATAATGGTTTTGAAAGTTGTGGGTCCCTCGAGGGTGGCAGTGAAAGGTTCAAAGCCACGGCAGCGACTGATGCTGCAGAGTGAAGTGGCTTTCGGAGCAAGCAGCTTTGATAATTCAGAATAAACCCCTCTGTGGGCTTGATTTGAGGTGGTACCTGTTGATACAAAGTGGTTTTTTACACGTAATATCCCTTCAGTGAGCAGAGGTGAGACGTTGACAGGAGTTTTTTGCCATTCAGTAAATGGGGGGGAAGGTGAAATTTCCTTTTCCTGGCAAATGTTGTGCTTTCCTGGCTCTGCGGTGGAATTCCTGATTTCCTCCTGCAGATTCCTAGAGATGCTTAACACGATGAGGAAATGATCAGGTATTTTCTGCATGGAACAGGGATTTTTCTGAGCTCCTGAATAATTCATTCCGCTCGAAGGAAAAGCTAAACTGGGATTCATCCTTCCCACGGCTTCCTGGGTGTAGGGTTGGGAATTTTGCCTCACCAAAACCACGTTATTTTATAATTTTTCCGTCTGAATGTGAGTTGTGACCACAAGCCAGTGTTAACAGCCCATCTCCAGGGATTTCCTGTGGAGCTGGGAATGTGGGATTTGAGGATGGAGCAGTGGGAATGGGCCCTGCTGTGGTGCTGAGGCTGCAGGCACTGCCAGGCACCTTCAGGATGCTCTGGAATAATTTGGGAACCCTGGAGAAGTGCTCAAGAAGCTGTTTTAATTAAGTTTATGATCAAACTGGTTATTTTTCCATTCTTGCCCCAGTATGACACTTCACAAAAATTATTATTGTTATTATTATTATTATTATTATATCAATATTTATTATTCAGGCTTTGGTGGGTTCATCTCCTCGTCGCTGAAAATTGACTCCAAAGGGGGAAAAATTGTGGTGGAAGGGAACAGAAATAATAATACAGGAATCTCTGGAAGTGAGGAGGATTGGATGGGATCTTGGGAAGGAATTCCTGGCTGGGATGGAATTCCCGGAGCAGCCGTGGCTGCCCCATCCCTGGAAGTGTCCCAGGCCAGGTCGCAGCACTCTGGGATCGTGGGAGGTGTCCCTGGATGGAACGGGATGGGATTTGATGTCCCTTCCACCCCAAACCATCTGGGGACGTCTCTGTCTTTAATTCCCCCTCCCCACACCCTCAGATCCCAGGTTTAGCTCCGGAATTCCCAGGGTGTTCCTGATGGGATCAGCCCAGCCCGAAGCCTCGGGCTCGGTGTTGCAATCCCCAGCTCCCAAACTGGAGCTGTCCCGGGGGAGGGATCGATCCTTTGTGTCCCTGAGGAGCGAGCACGTGGCGCTTTCTGCAGGAGGAAGTGGCAGCGTCCTGGGCAAATTCCAGCCTGGAAAACCGCGGGGAAATGTGGATGGGCACACTGATGGTGTTCGGCTGCCGCACTGGGGATTAAGGAGCTGGGGGAAGGGAGAGCGAGACAAAGGGAGAATTGCCTCCAATCCCTCAAAATCCAGGGGCTGCCTGAGGGATCTCTGGGGTGTTCCCGGTGCGGGGTTCAGTGCTGCAAGGTGAGAACGGCTCCGCTGAAATTCCTCAGGCACCTCTCTGTTGTTGGAATGCGACTCTGGAATAGGCGAGGATGGGCTGGGGGAGGTTCGGGGCGTTCTGGAGTGGGTGTGCCCCGTGTTTGTGGGGGCAGAGCGGCCATCAGTGCTCCCAGAAACCCAGGAGGAGGAGGAGCAGCTGTGGTGGTCTGTGGTGGATGGAGAGTGTCCATTGCCTGGATTTCCATCCCTGGGAATCTGCTGCCAGTCCCGGTCCCTGCTGTTCGTTCCTCCCTTTCCCAACCCATCCCGCCCTCAGCTCCTCCTGGAAACACTCCCGGCCTTTCCCCCAGCCCTGCAAAAGCAGAGTTTGCCGCGATTCCAGCGATTCTTTTCCGACTGACTCTTCCCTCCATTGTCTCTTGCAGATAAAATGCTCGAGGGCTCCTCGGCCGCTTCCTGCAGAAGAACCCTCCCCGCCCAGCCCCAGCCGTGATCCCGACCCCCGCCCCACCGCAGCCAGGACCCCGAACCCCGCCGGGCTCCGATGGAAGAGGCGCCGGGCCCGAGGAGCCCCCGCGAGCCGCAGCTCCCCGCCGGGTTCCGTGGGATGGAAGGCGCTCCATGAGCCGGAGCAGCCCCCCCAGATGAGCCAAGCAGCCAAGGCCTGCCAGCAGCTGGGGGAGCCCCCCGGGGCGGGCATGGCGCAGGAGGACGCGCGCCGGGCGCAGGGGCCGCCCGCCTTCTACCCCAGCCAGGAGCTCGACCTGTCCACCAAGGTGTACAAGAGGGAGTCAGGGAGCCCCTTCTCGGTGCTGGTGGACAGCAAAATGAGCAAAGGCCACCTCCACGAGAGGGAGGAGCAGCCGTTTTTCAGGGAGAGCAGAGCGGTAGGAGAGGTCCGGGCTGTGAAAGAAGACAGGGAAAACTCTGACGACTCTGAGGAGGAGGAAGAGGAGGAAGATGAAGTGACTTACAAAAGGGAGCAGATTATAGTGGAGGTAAACCTTAACAACCAAACCTTAAATGTGTCCAAAGGGGAGAAGGGTGTCCCCTCCCAGTCCAAAGACACTGCTGTCCTTAAGACCAGCAGTGAGGAAGAGGAGGGTGACAGTGGGGAAGAGGCCACGGAAGACAGTAATGATTATGAGGAGAATGAGAGGCAGAAGAAAAAGGAGAAAAGAGTGGAGAAGGTTAGTGTTGCCCAGAGGAGAACAAGGAGAGCCGCCTCTGCCGCGGCAGCCGCCACCTCCCCGGCACCCAGAGCTACGCGGGGGCGTAGAAAGAGCGTGGAGCCCCCCAGGCGTAAGAAGAAAGCTGCAAAGGAGCCCAAGGCACCTGTGCAGAAATCAAAGTGTGAAGAGAAGGAGACTCTGACCTGTGAGAAGTGCCCCAGGGTGTTTAACACACGCTGGTACCTGGAGAAGCACATGAACGTCACTCACAGGCGGATGCAGATCTGCGACAAATGTGGGAAGAAATTTGTGCTAGAGAGTGAGCTGTCCCTCCACCAGCAAACTGACTGTGAAAAAAACATCCAGGTAGGTCTGCTCACCTGCTTGCCAGATCCCCACTCCTCCCGGCGCGCCCTGGATCCGGCTGCTGGACGCTTCACAGGGGGAAAATCTCTTTTTTGCACAGCCCCAGGTTCTGAGCCAGGCCCTGTCTCTGCCTCATCCCACATTTTGGGGTCTCCCAAAAGGAGGGGATGGCAGGGAAGAGAGAGTTCAGCTGCTCTGAGCAGTTGCTCCAGGAGTAAACTGTGAGTTGGGAACACAAAGCTGCTTTAACAGGGTCAGAATCCAGAGTAACTGCTCCCAAAAATCAGAAGCTCTGTGGTCAATCCTCCTCCTCCTCCTCCTGCTGCTGAGCAGCTGCAGCTCTCACCGAGTTCAGAATTCCAGGGCTTTCAGTCCCACAGCGTGGCCAGGTGAGGTTCCCAGGGAAAATGGGATTCCAGGGATTCACTGGAACGGGAAATCTCTGAGGTCCTGGAGAGGCAAGCAGGTGAGAGAGGCAAAGTGGAGTCAAGACCTGAGCTGGGCTTAAAATGGGACCTTAAACCCCACTGAGACAACGGGATACAGGAATTCCCAGAGTGCTTTTAGGGGGTTGGAATTCAGAACCTGAACCCCAAGCCTGCCCCTTCCCCAGCGTGAAAACCCCACAAATCTCTCTGAAGATACCAAAATCTCTGTTTTTCTCCCCAGCAGCTCCGATTTGCCCCCAGCAGTGGGAGGAACAGCTCTGGTGGGAAGTTCTGGGAGCTGTGGGAAGAGCTCCGGAGTCTGTGATCCCTCTGGGGTTTGTGCCTGGCCCGTGGGCACCTCTGTCCTGGGAAATTGGGGCAAATCTGCTGCTTTCTCTGGCACCCCAAATTGGCTTTTTTGGCCTTATTCTCGCCCACCTCCTCCTGAAATCCTCCCAGCAGCAGCAGCAGCTCCGGTTGGATTTTTGGGCAGCTGGAATTTTTAGGGCAAGAAGGGGTTTTTTGTGAGAGTTTGGCCACAATAACTGAACATTTTGTCACTCTTTGTTTGCCTTCAGTGCTGAACTGGGTTGATCCTCAATCCCCCCTGTGTGGGAGACGTGGAATATTTGCTGCAATTCCTCTTTTCCAAGCTCTTTTCCCAGTTCTCTGTGACTCTGTGCTGGCTTTTTGTTCTCCTTATGTCTCAGCCCAGAGCAGGAAGACTGGAGGAAGGATTTATTAATACAAATTTAATTTTTGCAGCTTTTGAAAGAAATATTTAAAAAGTTCAGTGCAGCAGGGAACGTTGAAGTGGGAATTTAAGGGATGCCCCAGCACCCAGGGGGGCTCATTCACAGCATGGAATTTAAGCAGCAATTAAAGGAATTAAAGCAGGAATTGAAATTTAAGCAGGAATTCCTGAATAATTTGAACACATAAAGTGGAGAAATATCCTGCAGCCGTCCACACACCAAAAGTGATAGGAAGAGGAGAAATTGTAGAAATTACGGTTTAAATCCAGAGGAATCCGGTCCAGAAACGTCCCCAAACTTCCCCAGTGCCAGCAGCACTGAGAGTCACCTGAGTATCCAAGCCTAAATCCAGCAATTCTTTTCCTGTCCTGACCTTTGGGATGTGTTTTCCAGCTGCCTGTGGATGTGTTTCCGTTCCCCTTGGCGATAGGAATTGAGGGAGCGCGAAAATTTCCCTGAATTCAGGGTTAAATGTGTCAAGGGGGGAGCTTTGCCCCGGAATAAAACCCGTTTGATATTGGAGTGGAGTGATAATCAGGGCTGGCTCCTCCCAGATTTTCATCCCAGGGATGGAATAAATCCGTTTTTTCCAGGTAATTCCTGCTTTTTCATCCATCAGAATCGGCGCCTTCACTGAATTCCTGGTGTCACCTTGAGCTCTGCGTGCTCCCTCTCGGTGTCGGTGTTTTAATCCTCAGTTGTGTTGTAGACGTGACCTCTCCAAGGGCTCGTTTCGCTGGAAATCCCGGGATTTGGGAGCATTCCATAGCATTTCTTTACTCTCTAGGAATTTCCCCCCCCCTCCATCCCTCCAAGAGGGAAATCCCAGCGGGAATCGTGGAGGCAGAGCTGCACCAGAATTCCTGAGCCTGCAGAGATCCCAGCCCTGTGGACGCGGAGAAGAAGCAGCCCAAATCAGCAGAATTGATTAATTTGTTCATTAATCGGCGCCCAGCCCTTCTGACTGACAGGGAAGGGGGGGAATTGATGGGCTGGGAAATGGAGATGTCCCAAAAAAAACCCTGAGGCGCCAGAGGTGAAGATGATTCGGTTCCCTCACACACCCGGATTTCCAGCTGGAGTTTTCCACGTCGGACACAGATTTTTTTAATGGAGTTTTTAGGAAGAGCTGCCTGAAAACCCATGGATCCCCTGGGGGCTGAGTTCCTGGACATCCCACAGGAGTTTTGGGAAGGAATTCTCACATTCCGGTGTCGCTTCGGACCTCCAGTGATCCCTTTAATAAACGAGGAGCCAGAACACGGCAGGAGGAGGAGGTGACGCCTGGATTTGCTCCAGGATCTGATCCCAGAGTCTCCAGCGGGATGGGAGCTGCTTTCCATGGAGAGGCAGAAGGATCAGGGAGCTTGGACTGGCCACACCGGGATTGAGGGGTCAGGAAGGGCTGGATGGGGTTGGAGGGATCTGAGTGGTGTCGGCCTCCTCCAGCTCTGTGGGGCTCTTCCCTCTCCAGGGGTTTGGATTCTTCCTGCTCTGAAGATTTGGGTTTTTATCACTGAAAGGGGTTGGATTTTCCCACTCCAAGGGTTTGGATTCTTTCTGCATCAAGGGTTCGGATCCTTCTCGCTGAAAATGTTTGGATTCCTTCTACTCCAAGGGTTTGGATCCTTTTCTCTCCAAGGGTTTGGATCCTTCTCACTGAAAATGTTTGGATCCCTCTCTCTCCGAGGGTTTGGATCCCTCTCTCTCCGAGGGTTTGGATCCCTCTCTCTCCAAGGGTTTGGATCCCTCTCTCTCCAAGGGTTTGGATTTTCCCTCTCTGAGGGTTTGGATTTTCTCTCTCCGAGGGTTTGGATCCCCCCCAGCAGCACCAGGCCTGTGAGGTGTCCCTGGGCGGCTCTGTGCTGTTGGATTTTGGGAATCCTCCCCTCCTGCTCCTCTCCGGTGGAAATCACGAATTGAACGTTCCGAGGCAGCGTTTGCACCGTTTGGGGCTTTTTTTTTCTGTCGTGCCAGAGCAAAACCTTGGCTTAACCCCCCGAGCCCAACCCTCCCTCACCCCCGTCCCTCTCTCTGTGCCGTTCCCAGTGCGTTTCCTGTAACAAATCCTTCAAGAAGCTCTGGTCCCTCCACGAGCACATCAAGATCGTGCACGGCTACGCCGAGAAGAAATTCTCCTGCGAGATCTGCGAGAAGAAGTTCTACACCATGGCCCACGTGCGCAAACACATGGTTGGTGAGTCGGGGGGCACTGCTGGGAGCCAGGGTCGGGGCTTTGGGAAGGAAAATTATCTGGGAAAATGAAAATAATCAGGGAAAAATCAGGCTGGGAGAGGTGGGAATGTTCAGCTGGAGAAGGGAAGGATCCAGGGAGAGCTGAGAGCCCCTTGCAGGGCCTAAAGGGGCTCCAGGAGAGCTGGAGAGGGACTGGGGACAAGGGCTGGAGGGACAGGACACAGGGAATGGCTTCCCACTGGAATAGGGCAGGGCTGGTTCGTCTCCTTCCCCCAGCGTGGCACTTCCCAAAGATTATCGTTATTATCATTATCATTATTGTTATTATTTATCTTTATTATTCAGGCATGGGCTGGTTCCTCTCCTGCTCAATTAAAACTCACTCCAAAGGGGGAAACTTGTGGTGGGAGGGAACAGAGATGGTGGCAGGAGAACCTCTGCAAGAGAGGAGGTTTGGGTGGGATTTGGGGTGGGATTCCCAGGGAAGCTGTGGCTGCTCCATCCCTGGAAGCGTCCCAGGCCAGGTTGGAGCCACCTGGAACAGCGGGAGGGGTTGGAACTGGATCTTTAGGGGTCTTTAACATCCTTCCACCCCAAAAACGTTGGGATTCCGTGAAAACCAGACAATCCCGGCCGTCTGAGCTTTGCTCAGCCCCGGTGTGAGCACAGCTCGGTCTGTAGCCCCAAACCGGCGGCAGGAATGGGTTCCCTGCTCGGGATTTTCGGGAATGTCTCTCCCAGCCCCTCTGTGACCGCGCTGTGTTGCAGCCCACACCAAGGACATGCCCTTCACGTGCGAGACCTGCGGGAAGTCCTTCAAGCGCAGCATGTCCCTCAAGGTGCACTCCCTGCAGCACTCGGGGGAGAAGCCCTTCCGCTGTGAGGTGAGGCAGCTGCTGCTCCCGGGGGGAATCCGTGGCCGTGGATCCGTGGGGAACGCTCCCAGCAGGGGGGAATGGCACTGGGTGCCCCGGCAAGGAGGGGTGGTCTCGTCGGAGTTTTGGGAATTCTCCGTGGGGAGGAATCGGCCAGCGGCGATCCCAGCACAGATTTCCCCCCCCCCCCCCCACCCCGCCCTCAGGGATCTCCGGAGGGACTGAGGGGGTTAAATCCATAGGGAACACTTCCAGGGGGTGGGAATGGGATTGGTTGGTGTGGGGATGAGGGGCGGTCTCATCGGAGTTTGGGAATTCTCCGTGTGGAGGAATCACCCAGCGGTGATCCCAGCACAGATGGATTTGCTTGGTTGTGTTTTTCCCACTGAAAAAGGATTTGAATCCCAGTTTTCCCTGCACGGCAAATCCTTTTCATTTTCCCTGGAAATGGGAGCTGGGAGAAGTCAAAACTTTCAGTTTTTTGGGGGAAAACCCGGAGTTCTCCAAGAAACTCCCAAAAATCTGAGCCAATGCTCTGAGTCTGAGTTCGGTTTGGTGGGAAGTGGGATATTCCCTGGTAAATTCCTGGGAATTCGGGGTTGGAATTCCCTGCCTGCCCTTGGGAAGGGGCTGAAGCAGGGAAGGGGATGGGGAAATCTGTGGGAATCCCGATGGGATTCGGGGCTGGGAGAGAAGACACGGAGCAGGAACAGCGGTGGTGCAGGCTCGGGGATGAGAATTCCAGGGACAGAAATTCCCTCTGAAAGAGCCGGGGAGAGGCCGGGAAGGGCGGCGAGGAGCTGCTTTGGAGGGAGGCAGAGTCCTCTAGTGGAGACAGGGCTGAGCTGGGACCCGGCAGCTCCAAACGCACGGAAACCCTTTTTTCTTGGAATAACCCCGTCCCTGCCAGGCTTTCCCCACACGATCCCAGCTTCCCCCACACGATCCCAGCTTCCCCCACGCGATCCCAGTTTCCCCCACACGATCCCAGCTTCCCCCACACGATCCCGCCTTTCCCCACACGATCCCAGCTT
>NW_024580658.1:936664-937901 GCF_017639235.1 Corvus kubaryi
CCAGCTTCCCCCACACGATCCCAGCTTCCCCCACACGATCCCAGCTTTCCCCACACGATCCCAGCCTCTCCACCCTCCTGACCCTCACCTTTATCCCGGCCCGAGGCCCACCCTCAATAAATCCCTTCAATCCCTCATTTCTGTGCGGTGCCACTGCCCTCCCCTCCCTACCCTCCCCTCCCAGGGCTCATTCCCAGCTTCCCAAAGCCCGGAATTCCCGTTTTTCCCGGCAGAACTGCGACGAGAGGTTCCAGTACAAGTACCAGCTGCGCTCGCACATGAGCATCCACATCGGGCACAAGCAGTTCATGTGCCAGTGGTGCGGCAAGGACTTCAACATGAAGCAGTACTTCGACGAGCACATGAAAACACACACGGGTAAGGGCAGGGAGAGCCTCCAGGAGGAGACGTTGCCGCTGGATTCCCTCGGGATTTGGGGGTGCGGGTGTCACCCGGCTGGAAAATCGGGTGGGAGGGGTCCGTTCGTGGCCTTGGATCCGTTCCTTGCCGCTGTAGGAATCGGAGCTGGGATTCCCCAGTTCAGGGGGAGTTCCCTGGGGGTCGGGGTTGTTTCCTGCTTGGGTTGGGCTGGGCTGGGGGAGCCCCTTGCCGGAGCCCTTTGGCCCCAAACCCCGAACGGAGCCAGGATTGCCTAAAGCCCCCTTGATCCCCGAAGGCAGCGGTGCTTCCCCACAGATGAGGGGAGTTTTCCAGGGCTTCTCCCAGGAGTCAGGGGACTTTTCCAGCTGCTCTGTGTGTGTCGGGCAGGAGAGAAGCCCTTTACCCTGAGGAGAACCAGGATTTCAGAGCCGTTTGTCCCCAAACCCCGTTGGCCCCGAAGGCAGCGGCTGCGATGCCAGATGTTCTCCCAGGCACACGGGGAGTTTTCCAGGGCTTCTCCCAGGAATCAGGGCAGCATTCCAGGTGCCCTAATGGCCACCGTGTGTGTGTGTGTGTGTGTGTGGGGCAGGAGAGAAGCCCTTCATCTGCGAGATCTGCGGGAAGAGCTTCACCAGCCGGCCCAACATGAAGCGGCACCGGCGGACGCACACCGGGGAGAAGCCGTACCCGTGCGACGTCTGCGGGCAGCGCTTCCGCTTCTCCAACATGCTCAAGGCGCACAAGGAGAAATGTTTCCGCATCACCAGCCCCGGCACCAGCCCCGGCCCCGCCGCCGCCGCCGGCCCCGCGCTCCTGCCCGGCCCCTGCCCGGCCCCGCCGGCCGCGGGGACCCCGC
>NW_024580658.1:938301-956560 GCF_017639235.1 Corvus kubaryi
CGGGCACCACCCCCACGGGCACCACCCGCAGCACCTGCCCGTGCCCCCCGTGCCGCACCTGCCCCCGCCGCCCGCCCTGTTCAAGAGCGAGCCCCTGAACCACCGCGGGCACGGCCACGGCGACGGCGGCTTCCTGCGGCACCTGGACAAGGCCAGCCCGGCACAGCCGCACTGACACGGCCCGGGGATGGGCTCTGGGATCCAGGATGGGAGCCGGGATCCAGGATGGGCTCTGGGATGGGAGCCGGGATGGGATCGAGCCCCTGGAGCACCGTGGGCACGGTGACGGTGGCACCTGGACGAGGCCAGCCCGGCACAGCCACACTGACAAGCTCTGGGATCTGGGTCTGGGATCCAGGTTTGGGATCCGGGATCCACCCTCCCACCACCCCGCACCGCGCTTGGGATCGGGGTTTGGGATCCGGAATGGGAGCGAGCCCCTGAACCACCGCGGGCACGGCAGCGCCTGGACGAGGCCAGCCCGGCACAGCCACACTGACATGGTCTGGGATCTGGGATCTGGGTCTGGGATCCAGGTTTGGGATCTTGGATCCAGCTTTGGGATCTGGGATCCACCCTCGTGCCGCCCCACACCGCGCTGGGGATCAGGGGTTTGGATCTGGGTCTGGGATCCAGCTTTGGGATCCGGGATCCAGTTTTGGGATCCGGGATCTGCCCTCCCACCCCTCTCCCTGCTCCTGGGCCGAGCTCTGCCCCAACCCCCCCAGTCACCTCCCACAGAACCCCCAGGACCCGCAGGACTGAACCCCCCCCGAATTTGTGTTTTCCCAGTGACTTTTCTAAATTCCAGCTACTGAGACTGGTGGGATTTTCTAATTTCATATCAGCTGATGAGGTTTGCTTGGCTTTTATATCCTGGCCTTCTCCTCAAAGAGGGGACGGGCCCGGGGCTCTTTGTACTAATGGGAAAGGCTGTGAGTTAATTAATACAGAGCATTAATGATCACTGTGTATGTAATGGTTCCTTTCAGCACCCTGAGCTCGGAGCATTAACCCAGAAAAGCAAAAAAAAAACCCCCAAAAAAAAAAAAAGGAAAAAAACCCCAAAAGTTCCTCTTGTTTCCGTGTAGCTCCCCTAACACACTCTTTATTTTACTACAGAAATTATTTTAGAGGTTTTTTTGTATAGATCCTATTTAGTAGAATCTGTTTCTAAAACAAAAAGGAAAAAAAAAGGAAAAAAAGGAACAAAACCGAATGATGCTAATGATGCTAACGATGCTAATGACGGCGATAACGACGATAATTGTATCTCCGGTGTAATTTTTCAGTGTAGCTGCACCTCTGTTGTACAATAGAGAAATTTTTATCATCAGCCCAAATGTGATTCCTCAGAAATGCTTTTCCCATTTTCCCATTTTTCCCCCCAACCCCACAAATCCAAGGTGCTTCAGGGAAGAGAGGGGGAAAAAAACCCCCCCGAGGTCTCTGGAAGGGTCTCCCCCCGCCCCGCGGGTGGTTCCTGGGTTTAATTCATCGCTCGGGATCTTCCCTGGGGTTTTTATGGGGTTTTTTAAAACTTTATTTCCCTTTTCCCGGTTTCTCTTCAGCCGCTGGGGTCGGACGCTGCTGCTGGCCGTGGATTTTGTTGGGATGGGCTTGGAAGGGAGGCTTTGTCCTGCTGGTCCGGGGAAGTTGGGAATGGGAAGCGCAGCAGGAAGGAGGGAGGGATCTGCCGGAGGGGGGAGCGGGAATGTTCCGCTGTGGGATTCCCGACTTCCCGAGGGATGGCTGAGCCGAGGGATGAATCAGCGCTGCTTTCCAGGACTCCGGGAATTCCTGGGAGCGGGGAATGCAGTGGGGTCAGGGACAGGGAATTCCTGGAATTCTGGGGAATGCAGTGGGATCAGGGACAGGGAATTCCTGCCTGGTTTTTGGGACAGGGAGAAGTTTGGGATGAAGCTGCTCCTGGATGTTCCCGGGCAGCTCCATCCCAGGAAACCGGGATGGTTTTTAGGGATCAGAGTCGGGGATTTTGGGGAAATCCTGGTCCAGGATGGGCGGCTGGAGCTGTTCCCGTGGGAATTGCCCCGTTCCAAGGGCTGGGATGCCGGGGCCCTTTGGAACCCCTCAGGTTGGATTTTCTCCCACTGAATCCCCCCTGGATCCAGGAATTTGCTCCCTCCCTCCAGAGCAATGCCCGGCAAATCCCTTTTTCCTGGAAATTCCTCCTCCTTGTGCTGCTTTTCCCAGCCCAGTCCCACCAAACTCCGAATCCTGAGATCCAGAGGTGGAATTTTGGCCTGGTTGTGGTCGATGGGATTTGTTTTGATCCAGAAAAGGCAGAATTCTCCCCCAGGATTGGGAAAACCTCTGGAATTTGCTCCTTCCTGGATGTTTTCCCACCATTTTCCTAATCCTGATGGTTTTTCCAAAACATCGGAACCTTCAGGGCCATTTTGGCCCCAAAAACCTCACTTGTGGCTGAGCTGAAAACCCCTCCTGGCAACAGAAATGGCGTTTTCTAACCATTCCCTCCAGGATATTTCAATCCCCCTCTCCCCTCCGGGCAGGAAAAGCCAATCCCGAATTCCCAACCGGTGGAATTCCGCCCTGGAATTCTCTGCATTCCACACCTGCAGCCGCGGGCGGTGCCGCAATTCCCTGCCCGGGCCTGTGGCAAAAGCCGAGCTTCAAATGCTGGAATTCCCGAGCAAATTCCCGAGCAAATTCCCGAGAAATCCCGGCTGGATCCCGCTTCTGCAAAGGGATTTTTTTTTCCCTTTCTCAATAAATTTTCTGGCTTCAGGCTGCTCTTCCAAGAATTCCAAAAGACCTGGGACGGTTTTTTTTCCCTGCTCTTCGCCCCCCGGCCTCGAGGCCGCTCTGTATCGAACTCCTCTGAGGATTTATGAACTTCCTTTCTGTGGAAGAAGATTAAAAATTCCAACCCCTCTTCCCGGTCTGGCGGTGATGTGAGATGCTGGGAGGGCGGGGCGGGGTCGTTTCCAAGAGATTTATTCCAGGAAAAAAAAAGGGGGGAATTCGGTTAAAAATGCAGGAAATCCAAAGCTGGGATTTCTTAATTGTTCCGTTTTCATCTTGGCTGCGCCCGCGGAATTCCACGGGGATGGAAAACCCCGAGGGATCTGTGCGGGTGTTCCCTCCTTTCTGCACCTGTCGCACAACGAACGGGAGCTTCTGTGATTTTTACGGAATTGATGAAATTAAAGGTTGATTTGGGTCCTTGAAATGAAATTCTCCCAGTTTGGGGTTGGATGTTTGGGAAAAGGGCCGGGATTCTCCCGGAGTTTTCCCTCCCTTTGGGCTTCCTGAGCCTCGGGAGGTTTTAATGGAATTTTTAAATTGTATTTTTTAAAGGGGGGGAATTAAACGGAGTTGAGGCAGGCTCGGGAGCTCAGGAGCGTTCCAGGCTGAGCATTCCAGGCTTTCCCTTGTCCGGAGGGAAAATCCTTGCGCCCCTCAGGCCCCAGGGATTTGAACTTTGTCCCGGCTCATCGTTCCCCCCTTCCAGCAGAACCATTTCCCCCGCTCTGGGATTATTGCACTGGGATTTTACATTCTGGTCCTGTTTCCCCACTTCCCCCCATTTTATTTGCTTTATTTTCCCATTTTTTGCCTTTCCCCCCCATTTTATTTTCGTTCCCCCCCCCCCCCTTTTTTGACTTTCTTTTCCCATTTTATCCCTCACTGGAGCCTGGGATCGGCGCCCTCCGAGCTCGGCGCTGTTCCCGCGTCCCCGGGAGCTCCTTCCCGAGGCTTTGGGATTCAGTCCGAGCCCTTTCCTTGAGGAGAACGTTTCGGGGCGGCTGAGCCAGGAGAGGGCGGTGGAGCTGCCGGGATCGCTCCAGGAGCGACTCCCTGGACCGGGGAACGTTCCCGATGTTCCTCAGTAATTCCTCGCCGGGGAATCCCGGGATGT
The DNA here is from genome assembly GCF_017639235.1 of Corvus kubaryi. Lineage (NCBI taxonomy): Eukaryota > Metazoa > Chordata > Aves > Passeriformes > Corvidae > Corvus > Corvus kubaryi. The sequence goes on from NW_024580658.1 coordinate 942,206, forward strand.
TTGGGTGGGAAGGGGAAATCCCATCCAGGGCCCCTTCCCCGCTCCCAGGGTGCTCCAGCCTAGCCGGGGACACTTCCAGGGATCCCGGGGCTTCCCTGGGAATCCCATCCCAGCCCCTCGCAGGGAGGAATCTCCCTGCTCCCTCCAGTTTTCCCATTTTCCCGTTGTTTTCCCTCTGAAGTGCCGCAGCGGTGCCTTTTCCTGGGAATCCCCGCGGGCAGAGCTCCCCCAGGGAATGCTCAGGGGCGGATCCCGGGAGTTCCTTCTCCAGCTTTCCCAAATTTCTCAGCAGCTCCAGAGTCCCCGTCAGTCCGTGCAGGATCCAGTTGTGCTGCAGGTGCCGTTCCCGGTGGAGGAGTGGCAGCAGGAGAATTCCCAGGTTTCTGAACCTTTTTCCAGAGGCTGCCCCGTGTCCATGGGAAGGAGGAGCATTCCCGGCGGGATCAGGGAAGCGGTGGGATGCGGGGATGGGGCTGCGCCGCCGGGAAGCTCCTCCAGAGGGATCAAACCCATCCTGTTCCCTGATTTCTGCGAGTTCTGTGGAGCAGAGCATGAGCAGGGATAGAGCAGGAAAAGGGGCTGGGAGGGCAGGACACAGGGAATGGGATCCAGGGCCAGAGCACAGGGATGGCTGGGATATTGGGATGGAATTCCCAGGGAATCTGTGGCTGCCCCTGGATCCCTGGAAGTGTCCCAGGCCAGGCTGGAGCACCCTGGGATGGTGGGAATTGTCCCGGGATGGGATTTAAGGTCCTTCCCACCCCAACCATTCCCTGATTCCGTATAAAACACTTTGGTTCCCGATGGGCCCTGACTGAATCCCAGATCCACGGGGGGAATTTGGGGAATTCGGGAAGGCCTCGGCTCCAGCCCTGGGCCCTTCCCGTGCCCGCTGTCCCCAGCGGGGGGACTCCCGCGGGATAAATGGAATTTTCCTCGTTGGTCAGCTCCGGAGGGTTTTCCCCTCGTATCGATCATGGAATTTTACTCGGCCTCCAGGAATGTGCCGCTCTAAAATCCGGGATTTTGGGGTTGTTTGTGTGGGGCAGGAGGGGAGTGGCTGCAGCTGGAAGTTTCCTTATCCATGGGCTGGGAAAGCCGCAGGAATTCCCTTGGGAGCGAGGGGAAGCTTCAATTCCCTCAGAACTGCCCCAGACCTCCAGCGCCGGGAGTTTCGATCCCGCGGATCTGCCGGGCCCTTCCCAACCTTTGGGCTGCTGCTTTGGGGCGGGAGCGACACGCGGGGACAGCGCCGCCGCAATCCCAAAATCCGGGACAAACCTGGGGAGGGCGGAGCAGCGCGGGGCTGTCCCGGCCTCGGGGGAATCCACGCGAGTCCAAGGGCCGGGAAGAGGCTCCCGCGGCCACTCAGGAGCTGCCCGGAGCGCCCATCCCGGGCTCTGTCCTCGCCTGCTCCCGGGGCTCTCCGCAGTGGAAAATCACCGGGAGCGCCCCTGCCAAACTCCTGGCGCTGGGGTGAGCCTGGGATGAGCCTGGGATGAGCCTGGGATGAGCCTGGGATGATCTTTGCCCGCCGGATCCCGGTGGGAAGGGGGCCGGAGGCCGTGGGGAATTCGCCCTTTGGAGTCTCCCGCTCGGCCCCGCGGAGAGCGAGGCTGGAGCGGCTCCAGAGGGGGGAAATCCCCGGGAGGAGCAGCCCCCGCCGGGCCGGGGAGCGGGGAGCGCATCCCAGAGCCGGCGAGTGCCGGGGGGAGCAGGTGATGAAAGAATTCCCTGAGAGAATTCCCTGAGAGAATTCCCTGACATTCCCCAGAAGAGGCCGGCGGCCCCGTGGGGCCGGGTCGGCGCCTCTGGCACTGGGGAGCCCGGGAAGGTCCCAGAAACGCCTCGAGCTCTGCTCTGGGACGGAATTTTACCAAAAGAAGGGAAATTTCCAGCTTTAGGGACTCTGACCCCGGCCCAGGCACAACGTGGGACTCCCAGGGCGGCCGCCCTGGCACGGAGCGGAACCCGCGGCTTTTCCAGACCTTCGGAATCCTGTTTGAGCCTTTCCATTCTTGGACACTTTTAATTAAAAGCCAGCACAAAACCCCAACCTCTGCTGCGCTTTTTGGTCTCTTTGCTGCGTCTCCAAGGCCGAGCCGGTGCCTCCCCTCCCTCCGAGGGCGCTGCCCGGGTATTTTTATCTCGGCGCCTCCTGCAGCCCCCGCGATAGCGCCGGAGCAGCGCCGGAGCCCCGGGCGGGGCGCGGACACCGCGGGCGCTGCCTTGGCACGGCCACCCTGCAATTCCCTGTCCCGGCTCCCAAAATTAGCGCGTGGCCACCGCTCCCCGCCCGGCTGAGGCCGGGGACGGGCGGGGCACGGAGCGTGGCGGGGCCGCCCGCTCCCCCCCCCCCCCTTCCCCGGCTTTATTTTGGGGACAATTCGGGCGTTTTTCTCACTCAGAGCCGCAGCGCCTCGCTTGGCTTTGGGGGCAGAACCCCTCCGCAGACGGTTTCAATTACACAACACCGGAGCGGTTATTGGGGGGGGGTGAGGGGGGAGAAGGGGGGTTTTGTTGTTTTTTCCCGATTTGGCAACTTTTGGGAGCGCAGCGGGGGCGGCCGGAGGGACCCGCGCGGAGCGCGCTCCCCCCGCCCCTCGGAAAGGGGGCGTGGCCTCGGCTGGCCCCGCCCCTCCGCGGCGGGGAAGCTGCGCCGTCATTGGCTGCGCGGGTGATGACGTAGGCGCACTGCGGCGGCTCCGCGCGGCCCCGGTGGCGTCGCTTTAAAGGGGCCGCGCTCGCGGCAGCCCCGGCGGCGGCACCGGCCCCGAACCGGCCCCGGACCGGCCCCGAGCCCGGGCTGCCCCCGCGCCGCCCCCGCACACTCCGGCACCGGGGCGGACCGGGCGCTCCCGGCAGGTTCCGACCCGGTAAGGAGGCGAGAGGCGGCACCGCGGCGGTATCGGGAGGTGCCGGGTGTCGGCACCGGGAGATGCCGGATCCGCCACTGCCGGTACCGCGGGGTCCCCACCCGGCCGGACCCTGCCGGGAGCGGATGGTGCCGGTACCGCGGGGTCCCCACCCGATCGGACCCTGCGGGATCGGATGGTGCCGGTACCGAGGGGTGCGGATCCGGTTGGACCCTGCCGGTACCGGGGCGGCTCCTGCCGGTACCGGGGGGTCCGCGCCCGGTTAGACCCTGCCGGTACCGCTGCGGCTGCTGCCGGTACCGGGAGATGCCAGCCGGGCACGGAGCGGCCGTGATTCAGCCCCGCCGGTAGCGGGGGGAGACGCGGAGCTCGGGGAGGGGCTGTGCCGGTACCGGAGCCGCTGCCGGCCCGGTGCCACCGGGCGAGAGGCCACGGCGGGATCCGGGGTGCGGGGCTGGGTGCCCCAAACCGGCGCCGCTCCCTCCCCGCCGCGTTTTGGGGCCGAACCGGCCGGTTCGGGGCGCCCGGGGAGCGGAGCCCGGGGAGCGGAGCCCGGGGAGCGGAGCCCGGGGCTGCGGTAACGCCGCGGATTCCCGGAAGGAAAAATAAACACCGGGAAAAGCCGCAGCGGCCCCGTAACCCGAGGTGACCCGGGAAGGGTCTGCCCGTGCCCGTTCCCGGGAATTCGGGGGGAACCGGAGCCGCGGAGCCCGGGAAGGGGCCGGGGCTGGCGGGGACCGCTCCGAAATCCAGGGATTTGCCGTGAATTCCCTCCTTTTCCCTCCTCCGGGAGCCGCGGAGCAGCCGGGGTCAGGTTTAGCTCCTGCGGCGGTGGAGTCGCGTCCCGGTCCCGGCGCTGCTGCAAAGGGAGCTTTTCCCCTCTCGGCTTTTGGGGCAGCGGGATTCTCCCCTCTCGGTTTCCCGGGAATTCTCCCCTCTCGGTTTCCCGGGAATTCTGCCCCGGAGCTGGAATTCGCTCGAGGGCACGAGTTGGGTTTGAGTTCATTAAAAAAACCGACTATTTCTCACGCACCAAAATCATCTTTGGGGTTAAAAACGTCCAAGCCGGGCAAGATCAGAGAGTGCCGGGGGGAACCCGCGGCCGCCCCGGGAATTCTCCCGGTATCCCGCGATTCCCAGGCTCGGCTCTTCCCGGCTCCGGGAGCTGACCCCGTTCCCGGCTCTCCCGATCGCGGGGCGAGACGGTGCCGATTTCTGGGAATCGCGGAGCTGAGGAGGGCGCGGGGAGGCTCCGGCCCTTCCCCCTCGGCCGAAAGCCCCGAAATTCGGGGGAGAAACCGCGCCAGGAAACGATTCCCAGCAGTTCCCGGCTTTCCCAGGCGTTTTCCGACGCTCATCCCAAACTCGGGGAGTTGAAACCTTTATCCCTGATGGGATTAAGGAGCAAAAATCCCATTTATTTTCTGTCCCGACGCTCCGGCTGCGCTTTTTTGGGGAGTTGGGGGGGGGGAGGGAAGTGCGGCTGCTTCTCTTTCCAAGGGGAAAAAGGGGAAAAATCCCTTTTTTTTTTTTTTTTTTTTTTTTTTTTTGCGGGAAGGCGCGCGCGGCTGACTCATCCCGGAGCAGGAAAATAGGGATCCGCTCCCGCCGGGATTTCCCTTCCCGCTGCCCCACAGGGGCCGGCCGGGTGTGTCCGTGGATGCATTCAGGTCCGGGACGTTTCCTAAATGATTTTTTTCCCCTCCCGTGGGAGCAGGATCAGGGGTGGAGCCGGGAATTCCAGACCCCGCGGCTCAGCCGGGCTGCCTGAGCTCTGGTTTCTTGGGTTGGGATCTCCTTTTCCGGATCCCAAGGGGAGAGCAGCGCTGCACTGGGGTTTTGTGGGGTGCCCCGCAGCCCTCGGGGGCCGGCGTTGGGAATCCCAGCCGGGATTCAATCCCGAAATAACGCCGGCTCCGCTTTTAGGGCCCATTTTGATCTCATTCATCGCGGTTTTGGGGTCGGTTTTGGGGGAGCAGGAACAGCTCCTGCAGCCGCATCTCGGGGATGCTCGGAGCTCCCGCGGGGAGGTGGGGCTGGGATTGTCCAGCTGATCCATGGATCAGCGTTTTCCTTGGAAATTCCGTAGGAATGGCCCTGCTGGGCTCTGTCCTGCCCTGAGTGGAGGGGGGGATACCGGGATGGGGAGGCTCCGGTTGAGTTTTCCAGGGATTTGGAGCAGCGGGATCGATCCAGGGAGAGCTGGGGGATGCGGGGAGGGGGGGAACTGCTGCAGGAGCTCTGCTGAGGGGAATTCTGTCCTGGGAGCCCTTCCCGTTCCACAGATCCCAATCCCTTGGGCCCAGAGGAGCTTTTCGGGGCAGTTCTGCTCCCCGTGTCCCTGCCCCGGTGTTCCCCGGCCATCCCAGGGCTCTTTCCCTGCCTCTCAGCCCCACGGACTCTCTCTAAGGCTCAATCCCAAATTATTTTCTCCCTGCTGGCAGTGACCAAGCAGGGACCATAATTCCAGCTCTTCTTTCATGTTTAATCCCATTTTTTTCCGTCTCTCCCACTTTGGAAGCCGCTCCCAGCCTGGCTGTGGCATTATTTGGCTCCAGATGATGTCTGTAAATAAACCCTCAAGTTCAGATGGGTTTTTCAGCAAAGAAACCTCCAGTGTGTGGTTCCAGGCCTCACCAAAAGGGATTTTTCCAAGATTTCCAGCCCAGGTTTCATCCCAGGCTCCGTTTCCTTGTGCCAGGTGCCGCTGCAGCCGCGGTTTTTTATTTCAGCAGAGTCATGGATCGTGTTTGTGCCCAAAATAGTTGGAAGCCGGGCTCCAATCCAGCCAAATTCCCCACAGATCACCTTCAGTGCAGAACTCTTCCTGTTGCCGGGCTGGTGACAAATCACCGGTGCTCAGCTCGAATTCCCAGTGGGATATTCCTGAATTCCCAGCCATCAGGGTGATTTTCTGGGAGGTTTCCCCTCACCGTGGACCATCAGGGGTCGGCAGAATTCCGGGTTTGGAAGCCGGGCCCTGCCTTGGCACATCCTGCCGGGTGTCATTCCAGGATAATCGCTCCGTCAGAAGGAACACCCCAAACTAGTTACTCTAGCTGGGAGGAAATCGGGGATTTTGGAGCAGGGCCGCTGTTCCCGGGTTTTTTGCTGTTCCCGGTTTTTTCGCTGTTGCCGGGGTCTTCTGCTGTACCCGGGGTTTTTCGCTGTTCCCAGGTTTTTCGCTGTTCCCAGGTTTTTCGCTGTTCCCGGGTTTTTCTGCTGTTCCCCCGCTGCCCTCACGGGGAATTAGGAGGGATCAGAGGCATTAAGCGGGAGCTCTGCTCTCCTTTAATTCCTCTCTCCTGGAACAAAAGGTCCTGAGCCCGGGAGTGTCCAGGGAAAACCCCAAGGATTCACCACATTCCCTCTTTTCTGTGGTTCGCAGCCCTCAGCCCGCGGTGCCGGCCGGGGATGCTCCCGCCATGAGGAGGTGCTGCGAGGGCGTGGGGCTGCCATGCCTGTTTAAGGTCAGTGCCGCTGTCCCCTGCCTGTCCCCAGGTGACCTCTGCCACGTCCTCTGTCCTCGGGGAGGGCAGGGATTGGCTCCCCATCCTGCAAAACTCCACCCTGGAGCAGCCGGGAAGGGCCGAGGGGAGCGGGGGGTTCGGGCTGCGGTGATTTTGGGTTCGTGGGGTATCCTGAGCTGGGAGGGATCCCCGAGGATCAGCCAGCGCACCCCAAAATCCCATCCTGTGCATCCCTCCAAACACTCCTGGAGCTCTGGCAGCCTCGGGAATGTGCCCATTCCCTGAGGAGATGTTCCCGTGCTTATTCCACCCTCTGGATGAAGAACTTTCCCCTAAAATCCCACCCAACCCTCCCTGGCACAGCTCCAGCCGCTCCCTGCTCCCACTGGGGCGGCTGCAGGGCCCATCCCTGGGGAGCTGCAGCGGGGGATGGAGCGAAAATCAACCTGTGGGGCTGAGGAGAGCCAGGGCGGCCCCAGGACATGTCCCTGTCGCAGAGGTGGCACAGGAGAGGCTGAGCTGCTGTCCCCACACCAAGCCCAGGTGTGCTGGCTCAAAGGTCGGGCTGGATGATCCGGGAGCTCTTTCCCAACCCCGGTAATTCCCGGATCCAGTGAGCTCTGTCCCGCTCCCTCGGAGGCACAGTGACCTCCTTGCCTGGGGCCGGGATTAGCCCGGCAGAGCGATCCCTTTACTGGCAGGATGAAGGTTTAGGGCCGGGCTGGGCCGTGGCACGGGGGATTAACCCCCCCCAGGCCCAGCTGGGCTAATCAGCCCGGGCTGAGGTGGCCACGGGGCGGGGCCGGCCCGGTGGCCTGGCAGTGACCGCCACGTCCCGATAACGGCGAGCTCTGTCCTCCCCCGGCAGGGCGTGGGAATGGCCGGCGCCCGGCCGCCCCGGTTCCTGCTGGTGTTCGACTTCGACGAGACCATCGTGGACGAGAACAGCGACGACTCCGTGGTGCGGGGCCGGGTGCTGCCGGAGCAGCTCCGCCAGAGCCCCCGCGAGGGCTCCTACAACGAGCACATGCAGCGTCTGCTGGCCTTCCTGGGCGAGCAGGGCCTGCGCGCCGCCGACTTCAGGGCCGTCTACGAGAACATCCCGCTGTCCCCCGGCATGGCCGAGCTCTTCCAGTTCCTCTCCAAGCACCACGAGCTCTTCGAGGTCATCCTCATCTCCGACGCCAACATGTTCGGCATCGAGGCCAAGCTGCGGGCGGCCGGCGTGCGCTCGCTGTTCCGCAAGATCTTCAGCAACCCGGCCAGCTTCGACCGCCGGGGCTTCCTCACGCTGGGGCCCTACCACAGCCACAAGTGCCTTCAGTGCCCGGCCAACATGTGCAAGAGGAAGATCCTCACGGAATACCTGGCGGAGAGGGCGCAGGAGGAGGTGGAGTTCCAGCGCGTCTTCTACGTGGGGGACGGAGCCAACGATTTCTGCCCCTCCGGGACTCTGACGGCGGCGGACGTGGCGTTCCCGAGGAAGGGCTACCCCATGCACAGGATGATCCAGGAGATCCAGGAGAAGCAGCCTGGAGCCTTCCGGGCCGCCGTGGTCCCGTGGGAGTCGGCCACGGAGGTGGCGCGGTACCTGCAGGAGCTGCTCAAGAGGAAGTGCTGAGGGCGGCTCCGAGGGCGCGGCTGGGAAGGGGAGCCCGGGGCTCACGGCCCCCCGCGCACGCACTGCTCGCTTGGCCCCGCTCCTGGGATGTTTCCCTGCCTTTCCCAGCTCCTTTCCCTGGTGAATAAAGCACTTTCTGCCGGCCCCTCTCCCTGCCCTGCCGCGGGGTGACGGAGCCGCGGCCACGGCCGGACCCTGCGCCCTTTGCCAGCACCGATGGGGATTTTTTGGTGGAGTTGTTGCTTCCTTTCCCTTCTGACCTCAAAAGAGAATTCCTAAAAATCCAGAAGCCGGTTTTCCCTGTGGGCTGGGCACATCCTTCCTCCTGCCCCCGGCCTGGCTGCCCTCCTGGCCACGTGAGGAGCTTGCCCCGGGCTCCTTCCCCCTTCCTGAGCCCACCGGGAATTCGGCCTGGGAAATCCCGGCTCCCTGGCCCTCCACACCCCACCCTGCGGGCAGCCGAGCCTTTCACTGGGGTTCACTGTCCCCTGGCACTTGATTCTCTGGATAAAACGTGCCCGGAGCATCGGGAAAGCTTTGGAAAGGTGGCAGAGCCTCTCCCACCCGCTGGCACAGGAACCACATCCCGCTGTGAGGAGCAGGACCTCGCCTCGCCACTTCCATCCCTGCTCCTCTCCCGGGCTCAGGTGTCCCCGTGTCCCCGGCAGGTCCCTCCCTGCCCCGAGCCCTTTCCAGGCGTGTCCCCGTCCTTGCTGGATCGTGTGAGGCCCCTCCTACCCCAGGGAGGGACAATCGCCCCTGAGCTGGGCCCCCCCGGAGGTTCTGTGGCACTTCTGGCACCGGCTCCCTAGAGGCCAAACCCCCCCGTCCACGTCCCCCCTCCCCACTGCAGTATTAATTACCCCTTCTAATTGCACTCTGCAGGGGGGACCTGCAGGATCCGCTGCTCTCTGGTGTTGGCTTCTCCTGGATTTATCCACAGCCTTACCAGCCCCCGAGGGTGGCTCCGAGTCCTCCAAACCCTTGGAACCCAAACCCCCAGCAGGAAATAACCAAAGCAGCCCTGAGTTGTTCCTCCTCTGTCCCATCCCCTCTCCTTTGTTCTTCCTCCTCCGGACCCCGTTGGACTGTGTGGAACTCAAAGCCATGGAATTAAAGATACGCATGGACGTACGCAGGCAGAGCTCTCTGTATTGCAGCAACCACGAGCTTGTTGTGTCCAGGTTGTCAGCCCGGCTCTGAACAGCTCTGACCCTCACCAAAACGTTGTTCCTCTTCCTTGGGCTGCTGCGAGTTTGGGGAGCGGCGTTGGAGCAGCAGAGCGGGGTCAGGGACGAGCAGGGGACCCTCTGGGGTGGGGGATTGGGGCTGGATCATCCCTGGAGCCCACAGGGACAGCGGGCAGCTGCTGTCCCCACTCTGCTCCGTGCCCAGCATTCTGTTCCTGGGCTGGCATCCAGGGCTGCATCCTAGGATCAGCCTGGGCTGCCTGCCGCGTTCCCAGCTCGGTGTCCCGGCCCCAAACCCTCTCGAGGAGGCATGGGGGAGAGGGGGAACGCTCTGGAAGCTGTGCCAGCGGTGCCAGCCGGCTTGGCTGCCAACCCCCCGCAGCCCTGCGCATTCCCAGCGGTGCACAAGCCGAAATTTCGAGGCGAAGCGCGGTGTGGGGTGAGGGGCTCAGAAGGGCTCCACGTAATTCCCGGGGAAGAACCCCTCCTCCTGGCCCATCACCCCCTCGCACCAGCCGTCCGAGTAGCGGCGGGTGACGAACAGGAGGGTGCCGGGCTCGAAGGAGAGCTCGTTGTCCTTCTGCCGCGTGTAGGGGTACAGGGCCACCACTGCGGGAGGGAGAACAGGGGACATGGAGCCCGCTGAGGCCACCACAGGGGACAGGCCAGCACTGGGAGCGGGGACGGGAGCGGCCATGGCACCGCTGGGCATCCCACATCCGTGCTGGGGTGCGGGCAGGGGCTCAGCCAGGAGATCCAGGGGATTTGGGATCCTCTGTACCTTTCTCCAGGTAGTTCTCCGGGGTCCACGGAGGGTCCTCTGCAGCTGGAGGCGGTGGCAGGGCCAGGTCCTCGAAGTCGGGCACAGCTGATGGTGGTGGCAGCAGCTCGAGGTCATCGGGGGCTGCGAAACCCCCAGAGTGGGTGAGGGATGAAGGGGCTCAACCCCCCAAAATGGATGGGGGACGGGTCACAGGCAGCCCCCCTGTCCCTGTGACCCCCCGGAGCACTGAGCACTCACCTGGGGGCAGGAGGTCCGGGGGGGGCACAGCCAGGTCCCCTGGAGGAGGTGGCAGCAGGTCCTCGGGGAGAGGTGGCGGCGGTGGGACGGCAGCTGCAGGCGGCGGGGGTGGCCCTGGAGGGGACGGTGCCAGCAGGGATGGCCCTGGCAGGGGCGGTGGGGCAGGAATTCCTTCCCCAGGGGCTGCCGGGGCTCCGCTGGAGCTAGGGGGAGGAGCAGCAGTGTCAGGGTGGGGCTGGCTCTGTCCCCACGCTGAGCACGGACATTGTCCCATGGCAGGACAAGGTGCTGCAGGAGACCCTGCAAAGCCCTTCCATGTCCCGTTTCTCCATCCTTCCCCGTCACCACTTCCCCTCTCCCTGAGAGGGTATTTTTGCTCTGGACACGAGCACTGCCAGGGCAGCAAATGCCCCAAACCCTTCATTTTCCCACCACTCCCCCGAGCAGCTGCGGCTGCCCCGACCCTCCCTCGGCGCCGCTACCTGACGGACACCAGCGAGGAGGTGGAGGAGGCTGCCGAGAGCTTTCCCTCGGGAACCACGGGCGGCTGGATGGGCTCGGGGACACGGGTGCTTCTCCTGCAGAGAAAGAGTCCAGGGATGGGATGGGATGGGATGGGGCCCCCAGAGAGCCCACGTGCCACCCCTCGGTGACACAGCAAGGCCAGTGCCCACCCCCTGGCCCGGCTCACCCCAGGGTTCCTGCAGCCTGTGCCGACGAGGATTTGGTGCTCTTCCGAGCCAGGGTGCCGGTGCGGGACAGCTGGGTGCTGGTGTCCTGCGGCACGGGGACACACGGACACGCGTGGGTGACACCGCCTGCCCCACCACCTCCCCGTGCCCCCCAGGGCTGGGACCCCCACCCCAAGGGAAGCAGCCCCCCCGGGGCTCTGCGGCCCCTCGGGGGAGCAGGGAGCCAGCGGAAGGAGCCGGCGCTGCCGGGGCTGCGGAGGCGGCCACGAGGCACCGGCACCGTGGGAACCGCGGCCGCCGCGCCACCACTTCCCCCCGGGCCGCTGGGGCCTCTGAACCCTCCTGTGGGCGCCTTCCGGAGTGGGGAAGGTTCTGTGGGGCTGAGAGGCCTCCAAAAAACCCTTTTGTGGGGGTTTTCCAGAGTGGGGAAGGTTCTGTGGGGGTTTTCCGGATTGGGGAAGGTTCTGTGGGGCTGAGAGGCCTCCAAAAACCCTTCCATGGGCACCTTTCAGAGTGGGAAAGGCTCCATGGGGCTGCAAGGCCTCCAAAACCCCTCCCGTGGGGGTTTTCTGGAGTGGGAAAGGATCTGTGGGGTGCAAGGCCCCCAAAGCTGAGTGGGCTGCAGGGCACGGACCCCAATTCTCCATCGAGGAGAGGTCTGAGACACCTGTGCACCCCTCGGGGCAGCGCTGGGAACACTGGGGACTGAAAAACCCCACCCAAGCCCACTGTGGGACCCCCTCCTGGCCCAGGCTCACCTTGATCCCGTGGCCGATGTCGTCCAGGACGCTGAAGTTGAGGGGTTTCCTGTAATAGGGCTCCAGGACAGGGGGGTTTGGGGGGGCCACGATCTTCTGGTAGGTTGGGAACCTCTTGCTGGTGGTCAGCGAGCCGATCTCCCGGCGGGACACCTTCTCCTTGTGGATGTCCACCCTCTGCGGAGGGGACACTGTCCCTGAGCTCCCATCCCAGGCTCTCCCTCCACCTCCTGCAGCCCCTCCAGGCCCCACCATCCCTCCCTGCCCGTAAGAGAAGGGGTGGAGGAGAGGATCAGGACTGGCAAAGGGCAGACCCTGCTGTGCCCCATCACAGCCCTCACGTCCTTGATGCCACCACAGCGGATCTGACCCTTCCTAAGGCAGGGAATGGGGGAAATGGCACTGGGAGGGGGGATGTGAGAGGCTCCTAAGCCCCCTGAGCTGCTTTCCTGCTGCTTCCAGCGTGACCCAGGGTTCTGTCCCCTCCTGTGGCTGAGCAGGCTCCAGGACGAGGCCGGGTGGCCGCGGGACTCTGCAGCAGCGTGGCCAAGCTGCGGGAGGACGAGGCCAGGCAGCAGCAAGGGGACAGTATGGCAGCCAGGCCAATGCTCTGAGCTCCCACTGGGAAGTTTCCTGGGCAGTTCCCTCTGCTGGGATTTGGGTGTGTGATGAGGAAACGCCCCAGAGACCAATTCCTGATGCGCTGGGGAACCCCCAACCCCGTGCCAGGAGAGGGTTCTGCATTCCCACTGCACGGTGAGGATCTCCAACCCCTTGGAGCTGCCCAAACCCCTTTTCCCAGAGCCCACCCCACGGAGGACGGTCCCACCTGTGCCACGCAGGCGACGTCGGCCTCCACCTGGCGCAGCTGAGCCGCCTGCAGGTCCAGCAGGCGCAGGAAGGCGGTGGCCAGGCTGCTGACCTGGTAGGTGACACTGGCCAGGGACTGCGTGCTCAGAGCCATCGTCTCCTCCAGCGCCTTCCTCTTGTTGCTGGCCTGCAGGGGACAAACCCAGCTGTGGGATGAGCCCTCCCCGCCTGGCACGGCCACCGGAGATGTTTCCTTCTGCTTTCCAAATGCCTCAGACTTCCCCCGGGCCCAGCACACCGGCACCCGGCGGGAGAATCCCAGCGCCGGGGATTCACCGGATTCCTCCCCGGGTGCTGATGTTCTGGCAGGTTACGGAGGTCAGCGAGTGCCCAGCTCAGCCTCCAGCCACCCCTGCGGACAGCTGGCCATGCCAGCAGAAGGCTACGTGCCACCTGGCCGTGGCACCAGCTGTGCTGGGGACACTGTCTCAGCTCTTGAAATAGTTCAGTGCATTTCCCCTTCGGTTCTGCCCCAGGGGGTCCAGGCCCTCGGGAGCAGCCTCGGGGCTGGCTCGAGCCAGCAAGGCCACGGCCACGGCCTTGGTGAAGCACACGGGGACCCCTCCCCAGCAGGGAGGGCCACAGCAAGTGTTTTCCTTCGTATTTCATCTCCAAAGCTCCTGCCCCCTGTCCCACAGTGGAGCCAGGCAGGGAGGACGAGGAGGATGAGGACGACGAGGAGGACGAGGATGAGGAGGAGGAGGAGGAGGGATGTGCCAGCAGAGCTTCACACTTGCCCTGCACGTGCAGGCCCTGCCAGGTGGCACCTCCCAGCCCCTGTGACAGCCCAGGACACGCTGCTGGCCCTGGCCCTCTCCCAAGGCTCCTCCAGAGGCACCAAACCCCTGGGGAACCCTCCCTCCATCCCAAACCCGCCCTGAGAGCTGCTGTGGAGCAAGAGGAGAACCCAAGGCACGAGGAAAACGCAGCAGAGGGCGGCACGGGAAGCCGGGCTGGGAGCCAGCGGGGATTCCCAGCTCCGAGGACAGAGCCTTCACCAGCCACCCCTCGGGACCACCCCGCAGGGCTGCCCCAGGCATCGCCCCCAGCCCAGCCCAGCCCCTCAGCCGGCCCTGTCCGTGCCCTGACCTGCAGGTAGTTGCTGTGGCAGTACTCGGCCACCCTGTGCAGGTTGTCGTGCTGGTCGCGCAGCAGCTGCTGGCCCTCGGGGATGTCGTGCTGCCGCAGCTGCTCCAGCTCCGACATCGCGCCGGGCTCGGCTCCCACTTCCTCCCCGGCCGCCCCAGCGCTGCGTTTTGAAGCCGGTGGCGGTGCTGACGCAGGGCCCGCGGGCGCCGTGGTGTCCCCGTCCCCCCGAGGGACACCCCGCCCTGCCACGGAGAAGTGGGGGGCCAGCGGGGAGGAAGCCGGCGGGGCCCCGGCCCCACGAGGGACGGGCGTGGGGGCAGCTCCTGGAGGGTTGGGAATGGCAGCGGGGAAGGATGTGCGTCTCGGGGAACCGGGGCTGCAGGGTCGGGGGGTGTTGGGGTCCCTCCCCTGCCATGTAGCCCTGGGAGAGAGGGCTGTGCCCTGAGGGCACAGAGACGGGGCTTCCCTGTCCCTGCTCAGCCTCGTTCCCATGGGTTGGTTTGTGTTCCCTGCGCGGGCAGAAGGACCCTTGGTCCCGTGACTGGAACAGTTCCTCGGCAGAGCTCCGGCCTTGCGGCTGGAGAAATAAACACCTCTGAAACATCTAGCAAGAATCTGTCTGTCCATATATATTTCCTTTCCACGGGACTCCTGGTTTGATATATGTATGTTGCAGTATCCCCACTGCAACAAATGGTGGAGAATTGAGAGCAGAACGATTCCCGATCCCTAAGCGACTGATTTGTGTGAGTAAACCCTGGAAACTTT
>NW_024580658.1:956570-958510 GCF_017639235.1 Corvus kubaryi
GGACTCCTGGTTTGATATATGCGTGTTGCAGGATCCCCACTGCAACAGGGGGGAGCGATCCCAAAAGGATCCCGACCCCAAAATGATGCCAACCCACAGCTCTGCTGTTCGCCAGCCGCTGCTGCCCTCCCGGGGAGCTGGGGCTGAGCCAGGCTCGGGCACGTCCAGGAACGCAGGGAACATTCGCTGCCCTTGGCTGCGCGCCTCGCCTGGCTGATAACGGCGAAGGGAAGGGAATGTTCCTTGGATCCCTGCACGCTCCCAGTGCCAGGTGCCCCTCCCTGGAACAGCCCCACGTGCATCCCGTGCAGCATCCCCCGCAGCTGGCAGCGCGCAGGGCACAGCGGGACGTGCCCAGCGACCCCCGAGGTGCCCAGCATCCCCCGCCGGCTGGGGACAGCGGGGACAGTGTGTCCTTCCCGGTGCTTCGCTAAGGATGTTTCACATCCCCACGGGCGAGCCCGCAGGAAATTCCCACTTCCCCGGTGCTTGGAAAGCCCCTCCACCCTCTCCTCCTCCTTCTCCTCCAGTCCCAGGTGCCTCCTTGGGGCCTCCCGGGCTCTGTCCCCAGCGCCGGTGGCTTTGCGCAGGAGAACCCCCACGCTGGGGCCTGGCCCTTCCTGAGCCCGCGGCCCCGGCGGTGCAAGGCCGAGGGAAATGATGGATTTCCTCCGGGCCGGCCCAGCTCCTCGCACCCCCAGCACCAGCCCCGCCGAGCCTGCGGCACCCCCGAACCTCCCCTCGGCCCAGCTCCCCTCCCAAACTGGGGGGAAGCTGCCGTGACCCCCCAGGGGTCAGTCCCAGGGGTCATTCCTGCCGCTCCGGGCGGGATCCGGACACGCCACAGGCTCAGCCACCCACGGCAGGGCCTCGGGGGCTCCCCGGGTGTCCCAGCCGGACCCCCGGCCACCCTTCCTGCCCACCTCCCCCTCCCCACCCTGATTAGCCCGGACTTTGAGGCTAATTCCCAACACCTGACCAGCTTACGCTCCTGAGTCCATTATCAGCTTAAGGAGCAAAGACATCTGCTTCCCTCTGCTCTCCCAGAGAGCCCGAGGAGCCCCAGCTCTGAGCAGGAGCAGCTTCTCCCCTCGGATGGGTCTCTGAGCATCTCCAGGGTGCAGAGGGGCAGCCCCCCGGCCCCCCCAGGTGAGTGGCTTTGCTGCCTCCAGGTGAATTTTGGGGTCCACCTGGATCGGGAGCCGCTTTTCCCCCCTACTTTTGGCTCCTCACGGAGCTCCCCGGGGCTGGTGGTGTCCCAAGGGATCCATGGGGATGGAGAGGAGCACGGGGCACGCGCGCCATGGCTTCTGTGGAGAAAAGAGTTGGGTTTTCCCAACCTCCACAGCCCCAAAAACTTTCAGGGGTGTGCAAATAGCTGAGCTCGGGAGATGGAGGAGCCATAATCCAGGCTGTAAAGGCACAAGGAGGAAATGAAAAATGAAATGTGTTTAATTCCTTAGAAAAGCTGGGAAGATGCTGCCAAGACCCAGGACACTGACCAGGGACATTGGGGGGGGCTGCAATCCCACTGGGACAAAGCAATAACCCCAATAACGAGCTGTTCCCCTGCAGCTCCAGGGCAAGATGGCTCAGGACATGACAGAGAAGGAGCTGCTGAAGATGGAGCTGGATCAGCTGAAGAAGGAGGTGAAGAACGAGAGGCAGATGGTGAGCTCCTCACTCCACCCGCGGCGTAACCTTCTCACCCGAGGGTGCCTTTCCTTCCTGAAGCGAAGGGAAAGAACCCCGAGCCCTGAAATCAACCTGAAATCAACCCCCAAACCCAGGCAGGAGCACCTGCAGTCCCCCTCTGTCCTCCCAGCCCCACATCCCAGGGTCCAGGGGCTCCAGCCCCACACCTCGAGAGGTGTCTGTGGCACCCCAGGGATACTTTGGGACACCCCGGGGATGCTTTGGGACACCCCAGGGACACTTTG
>NW_024580658.1:958520-958717 GCF_017639235.1 Corvus kubaryi
GGGGATGCTTTGGGACACCCCAGGGACACTTTGGGACACCCCAGGGATGCATTGGGACACCCTGGGGACGCTTTGGGACACCCCAGGGACGCTTTGGGACACCCCAGGGACGCTTTGGGACACCCCAGGGATGCTTTGGGACACCCCAGCGATGCTTTGGGACACCCCAAGGACGCTTTGGGACACCCCAGGGATGC
>NW_024580658.1:958727-970174 GCF_017639235.1 Corvus kubaryi
GATGCTTTGGGACACCCCAAGGACGCTTTGGGACACCCCAGGGATGCATTGGGACACCCCGGGGACGCTTTGGGACACCCCGGGGACGCTTTGGGACACCCCAGGGACGCTTTGGGACACCCCAGGGACGCTTTGGGACACCCCAGGGATGCTTTGGGACACCCCAGCGATGCTTTGGGACACCCCAAGGACGCTTTGGGACACCCCAGGGATGCATTGGGACACCCCGGGGACGCTTTGGGACACCCCAGGGATGCTTTGGGACACCCCGGGGACGCTTTGGGACACCCCGGTGCGGGTGGGATGTCCCTGGGCGCCGTTCCCCTCTCCCAGCTGCACGGAGGGGTTCGTGGGGCGAGGATCCCGCCCCAGACTGGGAATGTCTCCTTCCCTGGCAGGTCTCCAAGACCGGCAAGGAGATCAAGGAGTACATCGAGTCCATGTCGGGTGAGGACCCGCTGCTCAAGGGCGTTCCCGAGGACAAGAACCCCTTTAAGGAGAAGGGAGGCTGCACCATAAGCTGACTCCCCGCTCCCGCCGGGCATGGGGATGTTCCCGTGAGCACTCCAGGACTGTTGGCAGGATCCTGCTTTCCCTCTAGTCTGCCCTCGGCCCCGGGCAACCCAGAACCAAACCCTAGCGCAGTTAAAGGACAGCAAGAGAAGAAAAAGAAGAAAAAATTACATGTAAAAAAGCAAAAAAAAAAAAAATCCACCCCACCCCCCGCTGCCGCCGGGGCTGAGCTTCGGCCGCTGCAGTGCCGGCGACTGTGGGCTCACAGCTGAGTTTTGGTTTCCCACGAGCAAAAAAAGCAAAACTTCTGCATTTTTAGCAGCCTGGGCAAGCGGGGGTTGATGGAATCACCGAGCTGTGTCTGCTCCGAGCCCGCCGAGCCCGGCAGAGCCTCCCGGCAGGACCCGCTCCCCAATTCCTCCACTCGGCATTCCCACCTGGCGCAGCCCATCCCGCTGCTCCGAGCCCTCCAGGGACCTGGATCTTTGTTCCCTTTATCCCAGAACATCCCAGAGCTGCCCACCCCTCGTGCCCGCCCTCCCTCCCATTGGGATTCCATCCTGGATCGGGCAGGGCGAGGAGGGAGATGCCACCACCGCCCCACCTCCTTCTCCCAGTCTCGCTTCCTCCTCTGGAAAAGCCTTGGGAATGCCAGCGTGTGACCGCCGTGTCACCTCCCCCGCGCTGCCACCGGGCCCGGGGGGCTGCCAGCCCCATGCCAGCATGTCCCAGCGGTGTCTGGGGTGAGCTGGAGCCATCCCTGGAGCACCACAGGGCTCTCCAGCCCTGAGCTAGGCCGCGATCCTGCTGCTCCCGAGTTACTTTAAAGACAAATTTAATCCCCTGCTTGACAGAAAAAAGCTGGGGCACACCCAGCTCCGAATCCAGCGGGGTAGGTTTGTGGGGTTTGTTGTTTGGAGACGTTTTGCTTTTTTAAAACCCCATTCCGGCTCCACGTAATCTTGGGGAAAACTCTCCCAGAACTGCCCCAGACCATCAACCCCGAAAGAGAAGCAGCAGCGATTTGAATTTCTGAGTGGCTCAGGGTGCTGTCCCCATCCCAGAGGAGCAACCCTCTCCCACTCTTCCTCCTCCTCCCAGACCGCCCCGGGACTGGTTTAAATCCATGGAAATTCCTCTGGATCCCACCTGGAGCGGTGTTTTCCTGCCTGCTGGATCTCTGCTCGGCCTCGCCCACGTGGGGCTCACCACGAGGCAAAGGCGCTTCAGACACGGGGACACCCTAAAAAGGAGAGGACAAGACATAAAGAAGTGGATTTTCCTCAAGCAGGGGGTCCCCCCAGTCCCCTGCAGGCAGAACCCCCCCCCCCTGCGCCTCCCTGGCCCCCCAAAAAATCCCAAAATCAAGGAGGCTTTGTTCTTTCTTGCAGACGCTCAATAAACCCGCCAGCACCACCACGGCCTCTGTCTTTCTTGCAGGAAATACTCTCCAAAAAGTAGAATTTGTGGGCTTTCTTTTCGCTCTAAAGTGGCCTTTATTTGCTACAGCTCCAGACCTAACCAGTCCCAAATGCCCACTTGTGACTGACGCATTATTTTTTTAATAGTCCATCATCCAGTGGTTTTTTACCTTTAAAACTTGGATGCACAGGGGGGCTGAATCCTGGTTTTTGATGGTTCTGTTGGGGGTTTTTTGGGAGTGCAGAATCCTATTTTTTGATGGAGTTGGTGGTGGTTTTAGAGGGGTGTAGGAGTAATTAGTTTTTAATTAATTTTGGGTGCACCCAAAGGTGCTGCTTCTTCTCCTAGCCAGCGCTCCAAGACAATTTCAGGCTAATTAGGTGGAAAGTAAAACCGTACATTCCTGTCATGGCCCTGAGGCGATCGGCTCCACCGGGGCCTGAGCTGCCCCTAATCCGTGGTGATAACGGGGCCGCGGGCGGAGGGGATTGACCCGTTAATCGACGTTAAACGGCTGGAAACCTGCGTCAGAGCCGGCTAAGCCGCCTCTGAGGGGATTCGGGACGCTGCCGGAACAACAGCGGCTTAAGGCAGGGCCAAAGGGGCCGCTCAGCGCCCACGAGCGATGGCAACGCGTCGTGAGGGCTCGAACCCGCCATGAGGGGATGCTGAGGGGGAGGCGGGCCAAAGCGCGCTCCCAGCCAATAGCAACGCGGGATTGTCAGAGTGACATTTCCCTCAGCCAATCAGCGGTGGAGAACGGAGAGCACGAACCCGCTCCCGGGGGAAACGGCTGCTGAAGTGGGAGGCGGGGTAGAGAGATGGTTCAGCCAATAGTAATGCGATGCTGCGAGAGTGACGGGAGGCGTAGCCAATCAACGGTGGGAAACGGAGCGCGCGAACTCCCCGGGAGCTACGGATTGCTGCAGGAGGAGGCGGTGCAAAGAGCGCTCTCAACCAATAAAAATGCAAGCTTTTCGGAGTGACAACTCGGGTAGCCAATCAGCGATGGAAAACCGGAATCGCGACTCTCCCCGGAGGGCCCCGGACCGCGCCGGTGGAAGGCGGGGTGAAGTGCGCTGCCAGCCAATAGAAATGCAGGATTGCGAGAGTGACATCGCATTCAGCCAATGAACGGCGGAACACGGAGAGTGCCCTCCGGCTTCCACCCACCGCCTTCCCCCCGCGCCTGCGCCGTGAGGCGCCGGCGCCCACGCACAAAATGGAGCGCGGCGGCCGCCGGTGCGGGCCCGGCGCTCCCGGTGCGGCCCCCGCCACCCCTCCGCCTCCTCCGGTCCTCACCTCTTCCCTCCTCGGCCCCGCGGGCAGGCAAAAGGAAGCGCGAGGTCCCACCGAGATTTGAACTCGGATCGCTGGATTCAAAGTCCAGAGTGCTAACCATTACACCATGGGACCGCTGGGTGTACCGGGAGGCTCCGCGCGCCCGCCCTATCCCTCCGCCCGCGGTAAATAGTCCCGGCTCCCGCCGGCCGCGGATTCCCGGGAATTCCGGGACATTCCCGGCCCTAAAACCCCCCTGAAATCCCGGCCCCGGCCCCGTTCCACCCTCTGGGACAGCCCCGAGCTCCGCCGCTGGCAGCCGCGCTCCTCGTGCCCAGCACTCTGATTCCCACCTTTATTTTTGGATTTTTTATTTATTTCCCCCTTTATTCCTCTGGGTTTTTTCCCTAATTCCCCCTCCTTTCTTTCTCTGTTTTCCTCTATTTCCCGCGTATCCATGTGTTTGTACTCGATTCCCCCTTTATTTCTCTATTCCCCACTTATTTCTCCTTTCCCCACTTTCCTCCTCTTATTTCCCAATTTTATTTATTTTTATCCATTTCCCCCCTATTTCCCAATTTCCCTCTATTACCTCCATTTCCCCCCTCTTTCTTTTTCCCTCAATTTCTCTTTTTTCTCCATTTCTCCCTTTATTTCTTACTCCCATTTTTTCCTCTCTTCCCTTTACTTCTTCCTCCCTGTTCCCCCTTTATTTATTTTCCTTTATTTTCCTATTTCCCCCTCTAGTCCCCTTTCGTTTTCCCTCTATTCCCCTTTCTTAAAACAAGAATTTCATTTTAAATTCCCCATTTTTTTCCCCTCCCCTCTTCATTTCCCCCCGAATTCCTCCATTTCCCCCCTTTTTTCCCCCTCCCCAATCCCACAAAACCGCACAAACACTCAGATTTGTTGGTTTTTTTGCTTCTTTCTCTGTTTTTGCTCTTTATTTTTCACAACGAAACAGTGGAAATAAAGCGGTTTGTGGCAAAAATAAAATAAAATAAAATAAAAATAAGGAAAACCATCCTCCCTGGAAAAGAAGCAGAGCCCAACATCCATCCCTAATCCCGGGAAAAGGGAAGGACACGGATTAGGAGAGGTCAGAGGAGAGGGAGGGGGGGAGAAAAGGCGAAAACAACTCAGCAAAGAGGCAAAACATCCCAGAAATGACAATTTTTACCTAAAGAGCCTGAAATTTCCTGGGAAAAGCAGCAAAGCAGCACCTTTGGATGCTCCCAAAATTCAGCTCCATCCCCTCCCCCCTTCCCCACGCTGCCATCACCCCAAAAAAACCCCAAAAACCACTGGAAAAAACCCCCAAATAATCAACTTTGATTCCCCCAGCCCCGAATGGGGAGGCCAGAGGAGCGAGGAGGATGGAGGGGGCGGAGAGGGAAGAAGGAAAAATCTGAGGAAAAGACCCAAAAAAAAACCCCAAAAAAAAAAAAAAAAAAAGGGGGGAAATCGAGTCTTAAAAAATAAAAATAAAAATAAAAGTAAAAATAAAAATAAAAATAAAAATAGAATCAGTCCCAGCCCGAAGTTGGGACTGGTGAGGTCTGGAGCTTCAGAGGACTAAAAATCCACTTTCCTCGAGGGAAAAGCGAGCCCATAAATCCTGGTGGTTTTTGTTGCTGTTGTTTTTAAGGAACATTTTTCTTTGGAAAAAGATGAATTTTTATTTTTTTCCTGGTTTTTTTTTTTTTTTTTGGTTTTTTTTTTAACTTTTTTTTTATTTTTTAATTTTTCTTTTCTCCCTAAAAGCTCCGCCTGGGGAGGTGCCCCTAGCGAGAGTCCCCTACGGCTAAGAGGTAGATAAACACAGCTGGGTTGGTTCTGGATGAGGATTCCCGGGATCACTGCTGGGATCGCTCCGGGGCCGGAGCCCAGCGGCTCCGTGGGCGCTGCACGTTCCAGGCTCTCGGGATCGCCTCCATTCCCCTCCTGCTGCCCCGGCTTGGAATTCATCCCGAAAGGCGCCGCGGGGCCGTGGGTTAAGGCTGGGTTCGCTCCTGGAATTCCAGGGAATTCTCCGTCCCGAGGCGAATCCGGACGCGCCGATGGAATTCCGGGCTGGGCGCGGAGCGCTGGCGCCAATCGCGGATTTTTTAGGGATGAATTCCCGCCCTGATTGCGGTGAATCCCATCGATTTCCTGGGATCAGCCATGGGAGAGGCGCTCCCTCTCTTCCTGCCCCAAAAATTCCCGCTGGATCTGGCGTCGCTTTGCAGAGACCGTCCCCAAACCGCTCCGGAAAGTTCCTTCGGTTGCGGAAGATCCCAAAGGCCGCGGCTCCGGGAGGGATTCCTCTCCTCAGAGCGGGACTGTGGAGTTGGATCCTCAGCACCCGAATTCCCTGCTCCCAAGGGAATGAGGGGCTGGAGCATCCCGGGGCCGGAGGATCGCACCGGGGTCTGGGGGGAATCTCAAAAATCATCCCAACGCCAGGATCCAGGAATTCATCCCTGTACGAGGATCTGAAGCCATCCCACTCCCAGGATCCCAAAAATCATCCCACTCCCAGGATCCCGACAACCATCCCACCACTGGGATCCGGGAATTCATCCCACTGCCGGGATCTGGGAATTCATCCCATTACCAGGATCTGGGAATTCCTCCACTCCCCACATCTGGGAAACCATCCCGGAAATCATCCCCACGCTCTGCTGGAGCATCCCAAAATCCTCCTGGGCCAGGAGAACACCCCAGAACCGCCGTGGTCCATCAGAGCCTTCCCAAAGTCCGGCGGAACATCCCGCCCCGGCTCATCCCCCTTCCATGGTTTTGGTGGAACATCCCAGGAATTCCTCCACAAAAAAATCTCCAGGAATTCCATCCCGGGCAGGAAGCCGCCGGGATCAGCCAGACTTTTCCAGGGGATTCTCGGGAATTCTCCCAGCCCACTGCCCTCCTGGGATGCTCCGGAGCCTTCCTCACGGGCTCCTCCTCCTCCTCCCCCATGGAGTGATCCCAAAATTCTGCCTCCAGCAGGAAGATCCCTGCGGAGCCGGGGCCGCCCCCACCCCCCCGGCTCTGAGGTAGTTCCAGGTGTGTGTTCCCAGCTGGCAGCACTTCCCAAAAAAAATACGGGAAGAAATGCAGGATGGAAGAGCCTCGGGATGGCTCCGCTCCGGAATTTCATCAGCAAGAAAAGGCGGGATAAAGCCAAAATAAAACATGGAGAAAAGCTGGTTCAGGGAAAGGGGGATTCCCCTCCCTGGGGGTATTCCCAAGATGATTCCAGCCTGGATCCGTTATTCCCAGCGCCATTCCAAGGTCGATCCCCAGGATCCACACGGAAATCCAAGCGAGTTCCAGCGCTCAGAGCCTCCCACGCTCCGCTGCCGCCGCCGCTCCCGGAGCGAATCCGCGGCCAAATCCCAGCCAAACTCCCGGGAAAAGCCTCCCAGGGGTGCCGGGATCCATCCGTGCCATCGGGAGCAAAGGGATTTCCTGGGATCCCAGAGATTCCATCTGGGCAAAACAAACGGCAACGGAAAGAAAAAAGGAACTGGGAAGGAGCCAAGGAAATAAATCCAAAAAAAACCCCAAAAATCCGCAGCTTTCTCGGGAAATTCCCAAAAAATCCCCAAAAAAGCCTGGGCTGGGTGGAGCAGCCGGGACAGGGAGGGAAAACCGAAAGGAATTCAACAAAGGAAAAGTCCTGGAGCAAATCCCATTTCCGAGTGGTTTCCTCGGAGTCTAAAACCCCAAAACCTCGGAGCTGGGAATTCAAAAAATCCCTTTTTTCCCTGGCACTGCTGAGCTTTTCCCACTTTTCCTCTCTTTTTTTTTTTGGGAATTTTTCCTTTTTTCTGCCCTACGAAAATCAACCCAACCCCAAAGGCCCGGAATTCCCAGGAAACAGAAGATCCGGCTGGGAGGGAGCTTCTTTTCCAATCTTTCCGAGGGATTTTCCGCGGGTGGGATCCCAGGAATCCGTTCCGTGCCCTTCCTCCAAGTCCAGGGAATGCCGGGAAGGCGTCGGAAGAGCTCGGAAGAGAAGGAAGATCCGCTGGGATCTGGGATCCATTTTTTCCCAGTTTTTCCGTCCGGGTGGCGGAAGGAGACTCCGATCCCATGAAATCCAAGTCATTCCAAGGCTCATTCCAGCAGCGTTTTCCACGGGATCCGCCACTTCCAAGGTGGGAATTTCTTCCTGTTCATCGCAGCCCCGCTGGGAATCCAGACCTTCCCTGCAGGGGGAACTGAGGCCCAGGGAAATCCCAGATTCCCGAAATTCCATTGCCCTGTTTCCAATCCTTCCTGACCCCGTGGATAAGGAAATTCCAGGATCCCGCCGTGTTCCTGGAGGGGGGAAAATCCCAAAGAATGAAACAACCCCGGATGATTCCTGCCGGAATGAAACCCCCGGCGCTGCTCCTCCCTGAATTCCGGTTTTCCCTCAATTTCTTGGCACAAAGAGAGCGGATGGAGGATCTTTCCTGCTGCTTTGGGGGGGATTTTTCCATGTTTTTCCATTCCAGGCCGGATCCATCTCGTTCCCAGTTTCCTGCCCCCTCCAGGATCCCGTTTTTCCTCCACTTCCAGCTCTCCCCAGCTCCAGAGAAAAGCGGGAGATGCTCCGAGGTCTCTTCCTGCCCACAAATCGCTTTGATGTGAATCCAATTCCCCCCCGGAATTCCGACAGCGCCGCCGCCGGGACCCGGGAATGGGAGAGAGAGGGGAAAAGCACCAAAGATTTCCCTGAATTCTTGGAATTTTCGGTCAAGATCCTCTCAGAGATCCCGGGGTTGGGAATGGTTATTCCCGGTTTTCAGCGCTCCCTTGGAATGGGATGGGAAAGGTTTGGATTCCCGAGGTCCGGATCGGCTGGGAGCGGGAGGAGCTGAGAGCCGGAGGTTTCAAATATTCCAAACCATCTTTTCCTAACAAAAATTCCAAGAAAAGGCAGGAAAACGCCGTCGGAGCTTCCAGCCCCAAAGCCGGCTCCTTTCCCCGCAGATTTTTTGGGAATACGAGCTCGGTGCTGCCCCGCTGCCGGCAAGGGCGGATCCCACCTTCCCCAATCCCAAATATTCTTTGGGAGCGACGGGACGGGGGCAGAGCGGCGCCAGCGGCCGCTTTTCCAGCGCCGAATTTTGGATGGGTTTTTTTTAGGATTTCATCCAAAACCTTGGATTTTCCTGCAGGGACAAAAGCAACGGGAATCGAGCCCAGGGAAAATCACCCTGGGAGGGTCTGGGAGCAGCCTCGGGCCGGGAATTCTCCTCTCCCTGCTCCGTGTGCGTCTGGAGGGGATAAAAATCGGCTCCCACCTTACGAAGGAATCCTTTCATTTCTCTCTCCTCCCTTTTCAAAAATAGTTTTAATCTAGGGTTTTTTTTTTCCTTTTTTTAAATTTTTTTTCCTTTTTTAAATTTATTTTTTTCCTTTTTAAAATTTTTTTTCCTTTTTTCAACTTAGTTTTTTATTATTAACTTTTTCCTTTTTTTAATGATTTTTTCTTTTTTTAATGAATTTTTTTCTTTTTTAAAAATTCTTTTTATTCCTTTTTTAAATTATTTTTTCTCTTTTTTAAATTATTTTTTCCTCTTTTTTTAATTAATTTTTTCTCTTTTTAAAATTATTTTTTTCTTTTTAATTATTTTTTCCTTTTTAAATTAATTTTTTTTCCTTTTTTCATTCATTTTTTTTCCTTTTTTCATTAAGTTTTTTTTCCTTTTTTCATTAAGTTTTCTTCCCCTGTCTTAATTAATTTTCTCCTTTAATTAATTCTTTTTTTTTTTTTTCCTCGGGAAAATGGGGGGAAAAAAATTTTTTTTAAAAAATTTTTTTTTTTTTTTTTTTTTGTCCTCTTTTTTTGTGGTTTTCCTTTAATAAGTTCACAGCACCATAGTGGAGAAGATGGATCGACACCACCCCCCCTGGAATTCCGGGAAGGCTGGGATCGCCTTGGGATTCTGGGATCTTTAGGAATTTCTATCAAATATAGAAAAGCAAAAAAATCTCTTTATGGCTTCCGAAAAGAACCCAAAAAAGCCCTTTTTTAACCCCACTTTGCATAGAAAACGCTGCCCGCGAGTGGAAAAATTGATCCCAAAAAATTTCTGGATTCGTGCTGGCTGCCATCGGGAAAAGCCTTTCAGCCTCTCACGGCCGGCTTTGCTTTCACCCCTCGAAATTCCCGGGAAAAAACGATCAAGCAACAAAAAAAAAAAAAGGAAGAAAAAGCCAAAAAAAAAAAAAACAACAAACCCCAAACCCCGCGAGTTTTTCCCGCTGGGAAATCCAAAGCGGCTCCGAGAGCTGAAATCCAGGGAAAAGCCCCGGAGCGTCCGGAGGAACAGGAGGGCCGAGGAGGCTGCGCTGCCGCCAGCGGGGTCGCGATTCCCGGCGCTCTCCACAGGGAGCTCCAGGAACGCCCGGATTCCTCCTCCAACCCGGGAGAAAATTCCAACAGAAACAACAACAACAACAACAAAAAAATCCCCCCCCCCCCCAATCCAAAAAAGAAAATTCTCTTTTTTTTTTCTGTTTTTCCTTAAAAAAATAAAATCTCGCCCCGTTCAGCCCTGCTATAAAATACCCACGAACCCCAAGGAAAGCGAGAACGGCCCCGAAAGCCCCGACCCTCCCCTGCTGAGGTAATCGCGCCTGAGGTAGAGTTTTGATCCTTTCTCTGTGGTTTCTCCTCCTTTTCCGGGGCTTTCTTTTGGCCCCCGCAGCTCCCTGGAGTCGCAGAATTCCAGGGAATTCCTGCTGCCGCCTTCCCTTCCCCAAATCCTGCTTTTTCCTGCTGCTTCGAGAGTTTTGGTTCTGGAGGATTTTCCCCCAAAAATTCCCCGCTGCGAAGGGCTGGGCTCCACTCCGCGACGGCAAAAGCGTCAGCGCCGCTCTTGTCCCAAATTCCCACTTTTTTGCCTCGTCTGGGAGCTTCCCAAGTTTCCTTCAATGGCCCTTTTCCCTCAAAATTCATCCCAAATTTGCTTTCTATCCCAAATTCCCACTTCTTTGCCTCCCCCAGGAGCTTCCCGGCTTTCCTTCCATCACCTTTATCCCTTACAATTCATCCCGATTTCACTTTTATCCCAAATTCCCACTTTTTTGCCTGCCCCAGGAGCTTCCCAAGTTTCCTTCCATCATCCCTGTCCTGCAAAATTAATCCTAAATTTGCTTTTTGGCCCAAATTCCCACTTTTTTGCCTCATCTGGGAACCACCCAGCTTTTCCTCCATCACCCTTCTCCCTCAAAATTCATCCTCATTTCGCTTTTTCTCCCAAATTCCCACTTTTTGGCCCCTCCCAGGGCTTGCTCCCAGCTTTCCTTCCACCACCCCTCTCCCAGTCCATCCCAATTTTCCTTTCCCTCCCTCCCTGCTCCGATTTTGGGGGGAAAACCGTTGGAAAATCCCCGTTTTCGGGGCTGGAATCGCAGCAGAATCCCTGGAGCCCAGACCTGGCCGGGGGCGGCGGCACCTCCTGACCCTTCCCAGAATATTCCACATCCCAAAACCCCAAATCCATGGAAAATCCCTCCGGGAGTGCCGGGGATCAGCGGCCGCTGCCGTTCCCGCGGGTTTGGCTTTTTCCTCTCCCGGGAACGGGGATTTTCCTGCACAAAGGAGGGAATTCGGGGCATTTTCCTTCTTTTTGCCCTGAAATCGGGAAAAAGCCCAAAGCCCATCGCCTCCAGCCCCGACGCCAAAGCTCGGGAATTCCTCCCCGCTGGAGGAGGGGGATGGGAATGAGGAGCCCCAGGGGGGGCCGGCTTTGAGCAGATCCAAAATTCCCTGGGGCTTTTCCTCCCCCTCTCCAGCTCCATCCCTTCCGCATGGAATTCCCGGGTTCTGATGGTGGAGATGAGGATGAATTCCATGGGTTTTACCAAAAAAAGGGAATTTTTTTTGCCTTTTTTTCCTGGTTTTTTTTTTTTTGCTTTTTTTTTTTGTTTTGTTTTTTGTTTTTGGTGGTTTTATTGCTGTTCCCGGCAGGAAAAGCCAAAGCTTTTCCCGGGATAAATCTGCCTCATCCCTAGGAAAGGTTGTCACCTCCACAGCGGAAATCACCGGGAAAAATGGGGAAAATGAGGGGGAAACGAGGGAAAAATGAGGGAAAAATGAGGGAAAAATGAGGGAAAAATGAGGAAAAAATGAGGAAAAATTGAGGGAAAAATGAGGAAAAAATGAGGAAAAATTGAGGGAAAAATGAGGAAAAAATGAAGAAAAATGAGGAAAAAATGAGGAAAAAATGAGGAAAAAATGAGGAAAA
>NW_024580658.1:970184-975097 GCF_017639235.1 Corvus kubaryi
AAAAATGAGGAAAAAATGAGGAAAAAATGAGGAAAAAATGAGGAAAAAATGAGGAAAAAAATGAGGAGAAAATGAGGAAAAAATGAGGAAAAAATGAGGAAAAATGAGGAAAAAATGAGGAAAAAAATGAGGAAAAATGAGGGAAAATGAGGAAAAATATGAGGAAAAAGGTCACGTGTCCCACTCCTGCCAGAATTCCATAGGCTTCCATAAAAAATAAAATGTAAAGGAAATCATTTCTGAGCTATTCTAAATTGGGAAAAAAACGTTCAAACAATGGAAAGGGGGGAAAAAATCCTGGAAAATCCAGGTTTTCCTGGCTTTAAAGGCTTTCCAAGGCACTGCAGGGAGGGAGGGAGGGAGGGGGAATTTCCTGCCCGTC
Source organism: Corvus kubaryi (assembly GCF_017639235.1). Lineage (NCBI taxonomy): Eukaryota > Metazoa > Chordata > Aves > Passeriformes > Corvidae > Corvus > Corvus kubaryi. The sequence goes on from NW_024580658.1 coordinate 970,567, forward strand.
CCGTGGTGCTCCCGAGGGATCCCGGATCCGTTCCGGGGGAATTTGGTGGATTTTGGTCCCAGTGGATCCAATCCCAGCACAGGAGGGTGGAAATCCACTGGGATTTGTCTTGGAGGAAGAAAAATTGGGATAGGGAAGAAAGTAAAATGGGGAAAAATAAAAAAAAAGGGGAGGAAAAATTGAGGAAAACAGAGGAAACTAAAAATGGAGGAGAGTAAAAAAAATAGGGAAAAAATCGGGAAAAATTCATAAAAAATAGGGAAGGAAAACAGGGAAAAATAGGGAAAAGGTAAAAAGAAGTGAAGTGAAATGAAATGAAAGAAAATAAAATGAAATAAAAATGAAATTAAATGAAATTAAATAAAATAAAAATTTTAAAAAATGAAATGAAGTGAAATGAAATAAAATAAAAATGAAATGAAATAAAATAAAAATGAAATAAGATAAAAATGAAATAAGATAAAAATGAAATAAAATAAAAATGAAATAAAATAAAATAAAAATGAAATAAAATAGGGGAAATAAAAAAAAAGGGATAAAATAAAAAAGGGGAAAAAATAAAATCGGGGAAAAATAGGGGAAAAAGTAAACTAAAATATGGAAAGAAATATTTAAAAAACAGGGAGAAAAGGTCAAAAAGAAACCAGGAAAATCACGGAACTGGGAAGGAGCAGCACAAAGGCAGCGCCCCACAAGGAAGGGCAGCGGTTCCCTGGGAATGGCCCTGGGAATCCCCCTGGGAATGGCCCTGGGAATGCCCCGCAGCCAGGGAAGGAGGGAAGGAGGGCCGGGGAGCCCCGGGATGGCTCCTCCAGAGGGGACGGGAACGGGAGCGGGAACGGGAGCAGCGCTGCTCATCCCGGAGGGCCGCGGGATTCCCGCCGGCCCCGCCCAGCCCTGCGAGCCAATGGAAGCGCCGTGATCCCACGGGGGTCGGAATTCCCAGTGGAATTCCCGGTGCCGCTGCTGGAAGTGGTTCCCAGTCCCACTGCGGGGTGACATTCCCAATCCCTGCGGAAGCGATTCCCGATCCTGTGGAAGCGATTCCCGATCCCTGTGGAAGCGATTCCCGATCCCTGTGGATTCCCAGTCCCTGTGGATTCCCGATCCCTGTGGATTCCCGATCCCTGTCTCCCCGCGGTTACTGATTCCCAGGCACTCCGAGCCCGGCCTGGCTGGGCCGTGTCCTCGCTCTCCCGGGATCTGGGGATCCTTGGGGTCCCTATTTCCTCCGGGATTGGCTCTGGCTGCTCTGGCCCTTCTGGTGCTGCTGCTTCACCTGCGCCAGGATGTCCCGGATCTTGCGCTGAGCCATCTGGGAACGACAGGCAGGGATTCATGGAATGCTGCAATCCCATCCCATCCCATCCCATCCCATCCCATCCCAGCCCTCGCTGTCCCAGGCCGCTCCCAGCCCGTCCAGCCTGGCTTTTCCCATCTCAATTTCCCAATTAAACCCCTTTCATTTCCAGTTTCCACCCAAGTCCAGGTGCAGCTCCTATCCCAGGGCTCTCCCGTGTTTTTCCTGGGAATGACGGGCGGGATTGATGAGATGATGACCAAAAATGAGCTCTTTGAGCAACGCCAAAGCTTTGGATCCTGCCCACGCAGTCGCTGGTGGGAATTTAATTATGGGATTCCCAGACTGGTTTGGGTTGGAAGGATTTAAATCCCATCCCATTCCAGCCCCTGCCCTGGACAGGGACACCTCCCACCGTCCCAGGGTGCTCCAGCCTGGCCTGGGACACTTCCAGGGATCCAGGGGCAGCCACAGCTTCCCTGGGAATTCCAGCCCAGCCAGGAATTCCTCCCCAGTGTCCCACCCAGCCCTGCCCTATTCCAGTTTGAAGCCATTCCCTGTGTCCTGTCCCTCCAGGCCTTGTCCCCAGTCCCTCTGCAGCTCTCCTGGAGCCCCTCCAGGCCCTGCAAGGGGCTCCGAGCTCTCCCTGGATCCTTCCCTTCTCCAGCTGAAAAATCCCAAATCTCCCAGAACTGCAAAGCATGGGGGGATCCCTGAGACCTCAGGAAAAGGGAAACGACCTCGTTTGCCATGGAAAATGCTCCAGTGTCCAGCACGGCCACCAGACGTCTCCCAGACATCCCATCTTCCATGTTCTAGTCAGGTTTGGGATTGACGCTCCCACATCCCAAACAGCAGCCATGCCCAGCAGCCAGGCATGGAATAAACCATTCCCAGGAGGATTCCCACGGGGACACAACCCTGGAGAAGCCCCGGAGAGCTCCCGCAGCTGCCGGCGCCGTACCTGGCTGGCGTAGAAGTGCCCGATGATCTTGACGATGACCTGCTCGTTCTCGTCCGGGGTCTGCTCCCGCGGCACCACCACCTCGGCCGCCGTCAGGTTCTGCAGCTCGTTCACCTGCGGGGCACCGACGGCGTCAGCCCCGCAGGAAAACCCCGGCTGCTTCCCGGGAATTCCGCCCCCGGGACGTGCTCCTCCCGTCCCCACTCACGGTCTTGCCGCCCTTGCCGATGACCCGGCCGGCGGCCGAGGCCGGCACGCGGATGTGCGTCTCCAGCTTCACCTCCTCCTTCGGCCCGAAGAAGTTCTCCTCCTTCAGCTTCCCATAAATCCTGCCCTGGGCCTGGAGAAGGGATGGAGTCAGGAAGGTCCCACCCTGAGATCCATCCCTGGATGGGGCAGCGTCCCATCAAATCTCTGTCCTTTGGAATTTGGAAAACTGAGGAGAAATGTCACGTGTCCCGCTCCCGCCGGAATTCCATAGGCTTCCGAATAAAGTAAAATTTAAAAAGAAATTGTTTCCGGGCTACTCTAAACTGGAAAGAAAACCACTCAAACAACAGAAAGAGGGGAAAGAATTCCCCTGGGAGAGCTGATCCTGGGATTACCCAGCTGCAGATTGGGGGGTTCAGAGCTGGGGTCACCCCCCTGCCCTCCCTCACAGGGGACACCCCGAAGCCCCCGGCCTGGTGGCAGCACAGGGAGCTCCACCCCCGGATTTGGGCTGGATTTGGGCTGGGGCATCATCCCGTAAAATCTTCAGAATTCCAAACCCTCTCAGCCCCTGGGAGAGCCCAGATCTAAATTAGGGGCTCAGTTGGGGTCACCCCCCGCCCTCCCTCACAGGGGACACCCCGAGCTCCCCGGGGTGGTGGCAGCGCACCTTGAACTGTGCCTCAGGCGGGCCGGTGATCACCACCATGCGCACTTTGGAGTCCGGCGTCTCCGGAGGCGCGATCTGCAACGGAACGGACACGGCGCTACAGCCCCACCCGCGCTTCCGGGGGGCTTTTCCTGGGAAAAATGTTCCTAACTGGGGACAAAAGGGCCCCCGAGGGACGGCCCCACCTTGATGGAGGCGCTGGCGAAGCGCGAGAGCTGCTTGATGTGCTGGCCCTTCTTGCCGATGATGGCCCCGACCGCCTGCGCCGGGATGAAAACGTGCACGGTCTCCTGCTCCGGGGGCTGCGGGAATGGGATCGGGAGGCAGGGTCACTGTTTGGGGTCAGTGCCACCATTTGGGGCTCCCTGTCACCATTTGGGGGTCAGTGTCTCCATCGGGGGGGTTCCTGTCACCATTTTTGGGTCGCTGCCACCATTTTTGGGTCACTGTCACCATTTCGGGGTCACTGTCATCATTTTGGGGTCACTGTCACCATTTGGGGGTTCCTGTCACCATTCGGAGGGTTCCTGTTACCCTTTTGGGGTCACTGTCACCATTTGGGGGGTTCCTGTCACCATTTCGGGGTCACGGTAACCATTTTGGGGTCCCTGTCATTTTGGGGTCCGTGTCACCATTTTTGGATCATTGTCACCCTCCTACTCCCCAGCGATGCCCACACCTCTCCCACGGGGCTGAGCCACCCTCAGCGCCTTTCCCACCGCCTTTCCCCCAGATGACTCCAGCCCGTCCCGCCTCCCTGCCCATCCCAGGGGAGTTTTCCATCGGGAATATCCCGAGCGGGGTCACCCACCATGAAGGAGCTGTAGGGAGCGGCCCCGGAGACGCTGCTCGGGGGCGGCGGCACCGCCGTGGAAGAGGCCGGGAAGAGCCCGACAGCGGCCAGGTTCAGGCCGGGAATGAGGTGGGATTGTAACTGAGGGGAAAACAAACGGAGATTTGGTCAGGGGTGAGGTGGGATGGTGGCTGAGGAGAAAACAAATGTGGATTTGGTCAGGAATTGTAACTGAGGGGAAAACAAACGGGGATTTGGTCAGGAATTGTAACTGAGGGGAAAACAAATGGGGATTTGGTCAGGAATTGTAACTGAGGGGAAAACAAACGGGGATTTGGTCAGGAATTGTAACTGAGGGGAAAACAAATGGGGATTTGGTCAGGAATCATAACTGAGGGGAAAACAAACGGGGATTTGGTCAGGGATGGTAACTGAGGGGAAAACAAAGGGGGATTTGGGCAGGAATTGTAACTGAGGGGAAAATAAACGGGGATTTGGTCACGAATTGTAAGTGAGGAGAAAACAAACGGGGATTTGGTCAGGGATGGTAACTGAGGGGAAAACAAATGGGGATTTGGTCAGGGATGGTAACTG
>NW_024580658.1:975107-976254 GCF_017639235.1 Corvus kubaryi
AACAAATGGGGATTTGGTCAGGGATGGTAACTGAGGGGAAAACAAACACGGATTTGGTCAGGGATTGTAAGTGAGGAGAAAACAAACACGGATTTGGTCAGGGATGAGGTGGGATCATAACTGAGGGGAAAACAAACGTGGATTTGGTCAGGAATGAGGGGGGATTGTGGCTGAGGGGAGAATGAGATCAGGAATGAGGTGGGATCGTAACTGAGGGCAGAAATCAGCATGGATTTGATCAGGAATGAGGGGGGATTGTGACTGAGGGGAGAAAGGAGATCAGGAATGAGGGGGGATTGTGGCTGAGGGGAGAAAGGAACGGGGATTGGATCAGGGACAAGGAGGGGTCGTGACTGGGATCAAAGAGCGCTGGTGTTCTGGGGTCGCCGCCCCGGCCAGGCCCGGCCCCACTCACGCTCATGGCGGCCACGTCGTTCTCGTAGGCCTCCCGCACTTTCTTCATGATCTCCTGCTCGGCGCGGCAGCAGCTCTCGGGGGAGCCCTTCACCGTGATCGTCCTCTCGGGGTTGTACAGGGTCAGGTCCTGCAGCCTGAGGGGGGACGTCAGCACCGGGGGCACGGGGACACGGCCAGGGCAGGGATGGGGACACGGCCAGGGAAGGGATGGGGACACAGCCAGGGAAGGGGATGGGGACGCGGCTGGGGCAGGGACGGGGACATGGCCAGGGCAGGGATGGGGACATGGCCGGGGCAGGGATGGGGACACGGCCGGGGCAGGGATGGGGACACAGCCGGGGAAGGGACGGGGACACGGCCGGGGCAGGGATGGGGACATGGCCGGAGCAGGAATGGGGACACGGCCAGGGCAGGGACGGGGACACGGCCGGGGCAGGGATGGGGACATGGCCGGGGCAGGGATGGGGACACGGCCGGGGCAGGGATGGGGACACAGCCGGGGAAGGGACGGGGACACAGCCAGGGAAGGGGATGGGGACATGGCCGGGGCAGGGATGGGGACACGGCCGGGGCAGGGATGGGGACACAGCCGGGGAAGGGACGGGGACATGGCCGGGGAAGGGATGGGGACACGGCCGGGACAGGGATGGGGACACGGCCGGGGCAGGGATGGCGACACGGCCAGGGAAGGGATGGGGACATGGCCGGGGAAGGGGATGGGGACACGGCC
>NW_024580658.1:976264-986687 GCF_017639235.1 Corvus kubaryi
GATGGGGACACGGCCGGGGAAGGGATGGGGACATGGCCGGGGAAGGGATGGGGACACGGCCGGGGAAGGGGATGGGGACATGGCCAGGGCAGGGGATGGGGTTTGAGCCGGGGGGTTCTCTCTGCCTTCCCCAAAAATGGGGTTTTACAGGAAAATCCCAGTTCTGGACACCAAACTGGGCAGTGCTGAGAGCTGCAGCCCCGAAAGGGTGGGAGGGGGCAGCAAAGAGGTGGGGACACTACAGAGAACACTGAAGGAATAGGGAAGGAACCTCAAAGGGATGGAGAAGGGACCCCAAAGGGATCCCAGAGGGGATGGGAAAAGGGAGTACAGAAAATCCAACACCAAAGTTCCCCGAGAGAACTTTGGGGACTAAAACCTCTCCCCCCACTCCCATCCTCATCCTCCTCCCCCACCCATCCCAGAGTGAGGAATTCCCACCCCGTTTCCCGGGGGAATCCTTACGAGGAGATGGTGATTTTGGTCTCCGTGTCCTGCTCCACCTTCTTGAGGTTCCGGCCCTCTTTGCCGATCAGGCGCCCCACAAAGTTGTTGTGGGCCAGGATTTTCAGCGGCACCTCCTCAGCCCTGGGAACGGGAGCGGGGGGAAAACCCCACAGGAGGGATTGTGGAAGCAGGGAAAGGAGGGGTTGGCACAGAGGGATGGGGGAAGCTCAAACCCCATCACTTGGAGTCCCCAAACACGAAATTCCTGCACCACGGAGCCCGGGGCAGACCCTGGGGTGGGATCCGTGGGAATTCTTACGTCTTGGTGTCCTTGGCCTCCTTCTGCATGATGTCCAGGATCATCCTGCAGGCGGCTGAGCAGCCCTCGGGCGTGGAGTGGATGCTGATGGCTTTTTCTGCCGCTCCCGCGTTCTCCTTCCGGTGCACGTCGATCCTACAAAAACTCGGGATGGGCCCTGGGAGTGGCTCCCCGGAGCTCCCGCTCTGCCCTAAATTTGGAATTGCACCCAGGAAGGCAAGAGGAGGGAACTGTGGGCTGGATATCCCGCAGGGATGCGGGGCCTGGGAGCTCAAATCCCAAAAATCCAAACGGGATTTTTAACAGCGGGAGGGATTGAGGGATGAGCACCCGACTGGGGTGGGATGGGGTGGGATGGGATGGGATGGGATGGAATGGGATGGGATGGGATGGGATGGGATGGGATGGGGTGTCCACCACCTCGTATCCCAAAGAAATCCTTCCTTGGGGGATAAATCCTTCCTTGGTGGGGATAAAGGGTTCCTGGGGGTATAAAGGGTTCCTTGGGGGGATTTAAAGGGTTCCTTGGGGGATAAACCCTTCCTTGAGGGATAAAGAGCTCCTTGGGTGCCAATACAAGCTCGGGAGCCAAATCCAGTAGGGAGAAATCCCACAAATTTATGTCCAGTGCAACCACTTGGGTCCCAGCCCAGCCCTTGCATGGGGAGACACGGAGAGAAGCCTGAGGGCCGGGGCAGGGAACAGCGAGGAGGAGCCACAAATCCCATATTTCCTAAAAATAACCCCCAAAACCCCAGCGAGGCAGAAAAATTCCGGGCAGAGGGACTCACTTGGACTGGGTCTGCTTGGTGATGTTGCGGATGGTGGCCCCCTCCTTGCCGATGATGGCCCCCACGAACTGGGTGGGCACCAGCAGCCGCAGGGGCACGTCCAGGGGGGGCTGCTTGGGGGGAGCCCCCGCGGGCGTGGGGGAGCCGGGCCTGGCCGCGCCCCGGGCCCCGAAGGCCCTGCGGCCGTTCTCCGGCCCCGGCTGCTCGTCCGGGATGTAGGAGACCTTCAGCGCGTGGTTCTCCAGCTGGTGCCCGTTCAGCTTCGTGATGGCTCTGGGGAAAGGGGGGGAGAACGCTCGGAGCTGGGGTTTGCGGGGCCATCGAGCGGCGGATCGGCCCCAAAAGGGACGGGGTCTGCCATGGGGAGCAAGTTTGATGGGAGAAGGGAAAAGCGGCAGCAGGAGCTGGAGGGAATTCCCAGGAATATTTTAAGGGGAGCGTCTCCCAAAACTCCCATGCAGGGAGTGGTTCCCGAATTTCCTCTGGGGGACTGTGGGGAGAGATCGCAAATCCCTGGCCCGGTGTTCCCGTAATTCCCAGATCTCCTCTGAGGCACTGAGTGAGAGCTCCCGAATCCCTCTCCCAAAATTCCCAAGCAGGGAGGGATTCCCAAATCTCCGCTGAGGGACTGAGTGAGAGCTCCCAAATCCCTCTCCCAAAATTCCCAAGCAGGGAGGGATTCCCAAATCTCTGCTGAGTGAGAGCTCCCGAATCCCCCTCCCAAAATTCCCAAGCAGGGAGGGATTCCCAGATCTCCCCTCTCTCCTGAGGGGTTGAGTGAAAGATCCCGAACCGCTGTCCCGGTGTTCCCACGAGGCAGTGATTCCCGAGCCTGCGGGATTGAGATCCATCCCGAATCCCGTCCCGCGGGAATCCCGGGATGCAGGAGCCGGCAGCTGTCGGTAGATGGGGCTGGCAGCCAGAGGAGGAGCCGCTCTCTGCTCTCCGCATTCCCTCCCACATTCCCGGCTCCAGGAATCGGGCACCGACTCCGTTCCGGCAAAGAAAATTCCCTAAACTAACCCCCAAATTCCCTAAAAGTGGCAGGACTGAGGTTTTCCGTGGTGCGAAGGGGGCAGGGGAAGGTGCGGGATGAGGGAAAAAGCAGGGAATGGTCTCCGAGTCTCCCACCGAGAGCTCCTGGGATATTTCTCCCCATGATTACTTTTTCCGGAGGCAGAATTCCCGAAATCATGGAAGCCCAGGGAAATCCCCACTTCTGCTCCAGCGAAAAGTTCAAGTTTTACTCCCTGAGCTGCTGAGAAAACCCCAAAAACTTGGAATTCCAAAAACTTGGAATTCCTTCCGAAGGCGAAGGAAAACCAATCGGATTTAAGGGGTGTCCTCAAGAGTTTGCTGGTTTTAGCCAAAATTTCGGGATTTGGGAGTGATGGGATCCCAGCACTGGAAATCCTTGTTCCTACAGGCGGGGCAGGGAGGAGATCCCGGATTCCCAGATTCCCGGATTCCCAGGGCACTCACTGCCGGGTCTGCTCCCGGTTGGCGTAGGTGACGTTGACCACGGCGGTCTCACTGTCCGTGTTCACTGTGGGAATTCGGGAAAGGAGGCAGAAATTAGGGAAAGGAATCAGGAATTAGGAAAAGGAATCAGGAATGAAGGAAAAGAATCAGGAATTAGCACAAAAACCTCAGCTCAAACCCCCCAAAAACCCCTGGGATGAGGGGTGAATCCCCTCAGGATCTCCCCAGCGATTCCCAAGCAGGTTTTTCCAGGCTTTATTCCCTCCTCCCCCTGAAACGGGCAGAAATTCCCGAAATCCAGATTTTATTCCCGTCCTACCTTGCTCGCAGTTTTCCACGGTGCCGTACTGCGCCAGCAACCCATCCAAAACCTGGGAAAAGCGGGAAAACCATCCCGATTTACCTCGGGATATGCAGGGAAATCCCATCCATCCCTAAAGGCAGCGCTGCCGTCATTAGGATCGTTAAGAATTCCCAAGCAATTAAGGCCGGGAAGCTCCAGGACGCTGCTGGACCAAGGTCGGAGCCAGCGGGGGGGGAAAGCAGAGCCAGGGAAAAATCCCAGCGGGAAGCGAGGATCCGTTTTATTCCCTCTACAATGGGGAAATCACAAACACCCCGGAATTCATGGGGATTCCGGAATAATTAATGGGGATTCCGGAATTCATGGGGATTCCAGAATAATTAATGGGGATTCCGAGCGGTGTCGCTTTCCTCGCCCCCATCCCGGGATTTCCCCCCTGTAATGGGAGAGGAAGGGGGGTAATTAAGAGCCAATTAATGACAAAGAGGAGGGAAAATCGACTCCGATCCCGAGGATGGAATCCTGGAGAGAGGGAATTAGGGAATTAGGGAATTAGGGAATTAGGGAATTAGGGAATTAGGCCTGGAGCTGCATCCGCTCCTCTTACCTCCCATCGCAGCTGCGGCGGGATGTTCCGGATCTGGATTTTCCGGCTCCTGGAAGGATGAAAAAAGGGGGATTTTGGGGTGGAGCTGCTGCACGTCCACGGATCAGAGCGAGCCTCGGAATTCCGTGTGCTCCGGGGATTCCCGGCGGCTCTCAGTTCGTGATGGGGCCGGAATTGTGCCGGGAGCGAAATTCCGGGATCCCTCCGGCACCGCTCGGATCCGCGGGCTGGATGTGACTTTTGCCAGGGTAAACGGGAGGATGGCGAAGGAGCAGAGAGGGACGAGGAGCCGCCCCTCGGGATGCCGGCGGCGTCATTCCCGTGTCCCAGTTCTCTCCGGCACGGCTCCTGACCCCGGCTGCTCTCCGGCTGCTCCCAATTTTGGCTCTTCCCAACTCCTTTTCCCCAAAATAGCAGCTCCTGGTTTAATCCGGAGCCCAAATTTCCCCGGATCCTGATCCGAGCAGCTGCTGGGGACAGCTGGGAACAGCCTTGGGATCATCCAGAGCCTCCAGAACCCCAAATTCCTGCGGAAAGGGAGTGATGCCTCAAGGTGCCCAAAAATGGGGATTCAAAGATATCCCCAAAATCCCTGCCAGGCCACACCGGAGCAGCTCCAAGGAACAGGGATGGGCATCCTGAAAAAGCCCCGGATCCCAGGGAGGCAGAATCCCGCTGGAGCCCAGAGCAGGTTCCAGGACTGAAACTTTGGAAGCTCCCAGGGGAAGCTCTGGAAGTCGGGATCCCCCCGGATGCATCCCCAGGGATCTCCTTCACTGGGAATCCGCTGGGAATTCCCTGCAGTGTCCCGGCACGGGGGCAGCAGCCGGAGCAGGGACCTGGCCGGGATCCAGCGGGGTCGGCGCCGATGGAAAAGCGGCTCCGGCACATCCCGGAGCGGCCCTGCCCTTTTCCACAGGGAATTCTCACTTTGAGGCACAGAGCCCGTCCCCGCTGGATGGCAGCAACTCCTCCCTGGCGCTGGGGGACATCCTGCCTCTCCCACTCCTCTTCCCAAAAATGTTTCGGCCACAGGTCCCAGCCGTGATTTGCCCTCTGAGGCAGCGAAATGTGGGAAATTACAGGAACCCCATGGAAACCGCATGGGAACCCCATGGAAACCGCATGGGAACCCCACGGGAATCCCACGGGAATCCCACAGGAACCCCATGGGAACCCCACAGGAATCCCACAGGAACCCCATGGAAACCGCACGGGAACCCCAAGGAAACCGCACGAGAACCCCACGGGAATCCCACAGGAACCCCACAGGAACCCCATGGGAACCCCACGGGAATCCCACAGGACTCTCCAAACCCCCCTTCTCCTCGCCGTGCCCCGAGGACGATTCCAGCCATCCCCCAGATTCTCCAAATCCATCCATGCCAAAGGCAGCAGCTGCAGCCAGGACAAATTTCCCGGTGATAGAGAGGGGAACGGGATGAGCTGGGGATGAGCTGGGGATGAGTTCGGGATGAGTTTGGGATGAGATCGGGATGCGTTTGGGATGAGTGATGAGATCGGGATGAGTTGGGGATGAGTTTGGGATGAGTTTGGGATAAGTTCGGGATGAGTTCGGGATGAGTTTGGGATGAGTTCGGGATGAGTCTGGGCAAGCCCGGCTGTTTTCCGTGCTCTTCCCACTGCAGTTTGCTGACGGAGCGGGAGGCTCTTCCCGGTGCTCCCAGCCTGCCCCAAAGCTGAGCCCGGGGGGTTCCCCAGGTCCCCCCTCGCTGAGAGATTCCCATTCCTGCAGGAAAATTCCAAATTCCAGCTCCCAAACAGACCCCAGAGCCGGTGCTGGCTGGACCATGAACATTCAGGAAAACATCCCGCGGCCGTCGGTGAAAATCCCAAAAACCAGGAGGTTTAAAGGCAAAGCTTCTCCCGGAGCAGCCGCTCAGCCCAGCTCAGATCCCAGAGCGCTTCCCAGATCACCCCACAGCGCCGGGATTTCCCGCTCCATCCCCGATCCCTGGATAAGAACCGGGATTTCGGCTCCCGCCACCAGGAACGTTCCACGTTTCGGGAGCAGCCGGAGCAGAGAAAATCCCAAAAGCGGATCCCAGTCGCTGCCTCCCTCCGGGAATTGCCTCGCCCAGGGATCCCAAATCCCATCCGTCTGCTCCAGTTCCTGGGCGGCTCCCAAAATGCTGGAATTCCTGGCTAATTGAGCCTCATTATCCGGGTGATTGACAGCTGTCAATCATCCATCGCACCATCGGTAGCTGTGCTCGCTGGCACTGCGCCTGCGGGAGGGAGCAGGAGCCGCCCGGGGGCTCCGGCCTGGATGCGATCCATGAATCCCAAGGAATGTTTAGGATAAGGATTGACAGCCCTGGATAAAAGGGAAAATCCCCAATTCCAGCCCTTTTCCCCAACTCCCGGCAGGTGAAGGCTCCAGGAGTTTGGGAATCCTCCAGTCAAGAATTATTGGGATTGTTTAATTAGGACAGATTAATTAGGATGGATTAATTAGGATGGATTAATTAGGATTATGGAATGGCAGGGAGCTCCCTCCACAGCCAGGGCTGATCCCACAGCTCCGGAATCCTGCAGGAATCAAGGCAAAGCCGGAGTTTTGCTGGTGAAATTCCAGGAAAAACGTGGAGCTGGGATGGAGATCGGAGCCTCTCTCTGCTCTGCTCTGCCCCTCATCCACACAAAATCCCGGAATTCCCAACGTTCGGAAAATCTTTCGGCACCGAACACAACATTTCCCAACGCACCGAGAAGGGAAAAGTCAGGAATTCCTTTGGATCCGCCCCCTCGGCACCGTGGGGTGACGGAGCAGGAGCTGGGGGGGCCAGGAAGAGCCGGAATTTCCCTGTGGGAACAGGTGGATCCCAAACCTGCGGGAATCCGAGGACATCCCGACAGTCTGGGTTTTCCAGGAGCGCTCGGAGCCGGGCACTGATGGGAACACGGAGCTTTGATTCCGCTCCAATCCCAGCTGGAAAAACCCGGCTCCAACTGGGGGGGGAGAACCCGGCCCTGGGAGCCGTTCTGTGGGAATTCTGTTCCCTTTTTCTTTTGGAATTCTGTTCCCAATTCCCCTCTCCTCCATTCTCTGATCCCGGGAGCCGCTCCCTCGGGATCTCCCTGAACCTTGGAAGAACCCCGGAACCGTGGCGGGGGGGCCCAAACTTCCCGTTTTTTCTGCCCCAATCCATTGCCTGGGAATCTCCGGCGCTGTTTGCCCACGGAAAAGCCCCGGCGAGGATTGTGCGGGATGGATCCCACCGGGCTCTGTGGATCCCGGCCAGCTCCCGGCGCTTCCCTGCCTGGAGCCCATCCCGAGCCCATCCCGCTGCCTCATCCCTAAGCCCACGCCCGGAGCTCTCCCCGCGGGTCCGGGGGCGTTTTCCCGGCCGGGTTTGCTCCGGAGCGTTCCGGTAGCCAGGGAAAGTTTGGAATTCCAGCTCCGCTCCGGAGCGTCCTTCCCAACAAAGCACCCGAACCATTCCCGACGCATCCGACGCTTCCCACGGTCGGATTCCTTTCGGTCGCTTCAGTTCCTCTCTTTTTTCTTTTCCAGGCAGGAATTCTGCTCCCCCCACCCAGAGCTGGGATGTTCCCGCTCCGGGGTCGCTCCCATCCCATTCCCAGCTCCTGCCCCCTCACTTGCAGCCACATTCCCAAGGAACTCCCCCTGCCCCTCGGCTTTCACGGATTCCCAGCTCCTGCAGGGAAGCTCCTCCGGGGAACGGTGGCAGAGCGGGATCGGCCCGGGATGGGGGATGGAGGATGGAGGATTCCCAAAGCTCTTCCCAGCACACCTGGATAGCCCAAGATCTCCCCTTGGAAAAGGCTCCGGGATCCAAAGCTCGGCTGGAATCTCTTGGGATGATCCCAGAACAAAACCAAGCCCAGGGAAGGGGACCCGAGCCAAGGAATTCCCTGTGGGAATGGGACACGAGGAATGGGCTGTTCCTGATGGGAATGGGACACGAGCCAGGGAATTCCCGGTAGGAATGGGACACAAGGAATGGGCTGTTCCCTGTGGGAATGGGACACGAGGAATTCCCTGTTCCCAATGGGAATGGGACACAAGGAATGGGCTGTTCCCGATGGGAATGGGACATGAGGAATTCCCTGTTCCCGACGGGAATGGGGCACGAGGAATTCCCTGTTCCCAACGGGAATGGGACATGAGCCAGGGAATTCCCGGTGGGAACGGGACACGAGGAATGGGCTGTTCCCGATGGGAAGGGGACACGAGCCAGGGAATTCCCGGTGGGAACGGGACACGAGGAACGCGCTGTTCCTGATGGGAATGAGCCACAAACGGCTGCAGGATCCCAACCTTCCCAAGCCCCTTTCCAGAAGGAAAAATCCAGCAGTTTTCCATGTAAATCCTGATTTTTGTGTTAAATCTGTCGATTCCAAGCCAGGACAATTTTCCGGAGGCTGGAGCGGAACCAGAGTGGGATCAGCTCCCGCTCCCGAGGCTTTTCCATGGAAACACGCCAGGGTTTCGGGGAAAGGAGCCCAAAACAACCCCTGAAATTCCCTTTCCCAGCAATTCCCAGGGAAACCCACGGAGTGAAACTTCCCAAACTTCCCGCTGTATCCCGGAATTCCTGCAGGAACCAGGAAAACCTCCCAGCCCCAAAAGCCCCAGGATAACCTGGAAGCAACCCCCAGCAAGGATTTCCAGGCAGAATTCCCTGAAGGATTCCCGCGTTTCCTGGGAATGCCGCCGGGATAACCCCGCTCACCCCCGGGATCGGGATCAGGATTCTCCTTTCCTCAAATTTGGGTTTTCATCCCAAAAAAACCCCCCCATTCCTGGGGAGGAGACAATTCCCGAGCTGCTGCAGGCGCTTCCCATCCAAATCCAGCCCGGAATCCGGGAAGGGGCAGCAGCTCAGCCCCATCCCTGAGGGAATTTTCTCCCGTTTTCCCAGATTTTTTAGGCTTTTCGGGGAAGAGATTTCTGCTCCCACTCCGGAGCCTCCTGGATTCGTCCCACACTTCCAGCGGGGCAGGATGAGAATTCCCAGGTGCTCAGGGACTCTGAGGATGGGGAAACCCTGGAATTTCCTCATCCCAGTCACTTCCCAGTAGCCCCCAGTTTGGCAGCTTCCCACCCCCAGATCCACCCGGAATGGCGGATTTGGGAATTCACATCCCAGTTTAAGCTTTGAAATTCCTTCAGTTTGGGTAAAAATGGGAATTTTCCCCTAAAACTTTTCCCAAAATTCCCTGTGGAGCAAAGAAACCCCGAACAGAGCCCTTGGAAAAGTTCCTCAAACCTCCAAAGAGCTTCTTCTCCAACAAAAACTTGGAATTTTCAGGTTTCACCTCCTCATTTTTTTGGGAAGCGGCAGCTCCCAAATTTAGGGAAATTCCATCCAGTTTTGCCCCTTTTCTCCATAAAAACCAGCGGGATGGTTTAAAAGAGGCGGAAAAATCCCAAATCCCACCTGGATCCGAGGCACCTCCTGCTCCCAAACCCAGCAACCCTGGAAAAGCAGCGGGAAAAAGCCCCAAAAAAAGTCAGGAAAAGGAGCTGGGGTCCCTCATCCAACCTGGATTCTCCCCAAAACCCCTCCCAAAATGCCTGGAAAACTTAAACGCCGCCGGGAATTTAGGCTGGAAGGGGCAGGAATCTCCTTTTATTTTTTGGGAATTTTTTATTTAAATCCCTAAAAGTCCCAATTCCCAAAGGGAGGAACTTTCCCCCTTTCCCTCAGCCTGGGCTTCTTTGCCTGAGCTTGAACCCAAATTTCGACCCAGATTCCATTGGAAACCCCGGCTCAACCCCTGCAATTCCCACCGAAATTCCCAAAATCCCATCATTTCTCCTTCTCCGACTCCAGATCCTCCAAATCCCTCCTCCGTGGCTTCACAATTCCCAAGTTTTCACCGAAATCTCCCTTTTTTGGGACATTTCCCCCACATTTCCCACGCAGGAAGAGGGGAAATAAAGGAATTTTCCTCACTTTTGCCTATTCCCAACTTCCTTTTCCTCTCCCCGCTATCCCAAATTTCATGGAATTCTCTCCCTTTTCACCCTCAGGAACGAAATTTATGGAAAAATCCTTCACCAGTCGTTCAATTTTTTCTCTTTTTTGGGGGCTGAAAATCATCAAAACCTCGGAATTCCCAAATTATTTCCGTCCCTGGAGGTGCAAAACCGGGAGCAGCCGGAAGCTCCCGGGCAGAAAAAAGGAGAAATTTGCCTTAAATTCCTCTTTTTCCCCCTGGAATTTCCCGTTCTCCAGCCCAGCCTGGCCGGAAGGGAAAAGGATCGGATTTAGGGATTCCAGCCCAAAACCCATCGGAGCTTTTCTGGGGCGTGGAAAGAAGGATCCACGTCCCTGAGCCCGTTTTTGGGTTGGTTTAGCTCATTTTTGGGTTGGTTTAGTTCATTTTTGGGTTGGTTTAGTTCATTTTTGGGTTTATTTCACTTTTGGGTTGGTTTAGTTCATTTTTGGGTTGGTTTAGTTCATTTTGGGATTGTTTTA
>NW_024580658.1:986697-992247 GCF_017639235.1 Corvus kubaryi
GGTTTATTTCACTTTTGGGTTGTTTAGTTCATTTTTGGGTTGGTTTAATTCATTTTTGGGTTGATTCATTTCACTTTTGGGTTGTTTTAGTTCATTTCTGGGTTTATTTCATTTTTGGGTTGTTTTATTTCACTTTTGGGTTGTTTTATTTCATTTTTGGGTTTGTTTCAGCTCATTTTGGGGTTTATTTCATTTTTAGGTTGCTTCAGCCATTTTTGGGTTGTTTTAGTTCACTTTTGGGTCATTTTAGTTCATTTTTGGGTTTATTTCACTTTTGGGTCGCTTTAGTTCACTTTTGGGTTGTTTTAGTTCATTTTTGGGTTTATTTCACTCTTGGGTGGTTTTAATCCATTTTTGGCTTGTTTTATTTCATTTTTGGGTCATTTTAGTTCATCTTTGGGTTCATTTTTGCCCATTTTTGGTTTTTTTTTCATTTTTGGGTTGTTTCAGCCCATTTTTGGGTTTAGTCCATTTTTGGGTTGTTTTGTTTCATTTTTGGGTTGTTTCAGCCATTTTTGGGTTGTTTTGTTCACTTTTGGGTTGCTTTTGCCCATTTTTGGGTTCTTTTAGCTCATTTTTGGGTCATTTTAGTTCATTTTTGGGTTTGTTTCAGCCCATTTTTGGGTTGTTTTATTTCATTTTTGGGTTGGTTTTGCCCATTTTGGGGTTGTTTCAGCCCATTTTTGGGTTTATTTTCCAGCAAATCCAACCTTCACCAGAGGGAAAAAAACCCCCAAATTTTGAGCTGAAAAGTGGCAAAACAAAGGAGCCCCACTCGCCCTCAACCTGAATTCAGCATTTTTCGTTAGGAACAATTAATTCCAGGGATTTCCCTGGGTAAAATCGGGATTTTTCCGGTGGGAAACATCAGATTTGAAGGGAAATCCAAGGAAAAAAAGCTGAATTTGAGGCTTTTTCCAGCATTTCCCTGCTCTGCGCTGAGCTTTGCTGCACCACAGCAATTAATAATAATAATAATAATAATAATAATTTAATTACAACTCCAATCCACGCCCAGAGCACAACCCCGTGAGGGGCTGGAAACCCCCTTCCCATTCCCATTTTTTCCCCCATCCCAAATCCGACCCCAATCCCTAAATCCCAACCAAAATCCCAGAATTTCAACTTCTTTTCCTCTCAAGAATTTTCACT
Source organism: Corvus kubaryi (assembly GCF_017639235.1). Taxonomy (NCBI): domain Eukaryota; kingdom Metazoa; phylum Chordata; class Aves; order Passeriformes; family Corvidae; genus Corvus; species Corvus kubaryi. Next base: position 987,850 of record NW_024580658.1, read on the forward strand.
TTTTCAAACTTTTCTGGCGACTCAGACGAGGAGGATTTGGAAGATTTTTTGGGATGCAAATCCCAAGTTTTCCTATCCAACAAAATCCAAGAAGCAGCAGCTCCCCAACAGCAACAAAACTCTGGGAACGACCCCAAATTCACCTGAAAGCTCCTTTTTGCTGAGAAAACTCCATTTTTAGCAATATTTTTCCTGATTTAACATTTCCGAGCGATCCCACTGAAACAATTCCCGCTGCTCGCCAAAATAATTTGAAGATTCCCAGGAATTAATCCACAATAAATCAATTTATTCCTCTGGGAGCCACTCACCCCAAATCCCTTTTTTGGTGCCATTTTAACCCATTTTAGGTTGATTTTTTTTTTTAATTATTTTTTTCTGCTGAATTTAGGAGAGGTTTTAAAAAAGGGGGAATAAAGCAGCAGGAAAGAATTCCTTGGAATTTGAAGGCACGAATTCATTCAGAGCACCCAAATTAAGGTTTTTTTAACGCTTTTTTCCACTTCAACCTAAAGAAAAACCCAACTTTTGGGGGTTTTTTTGCAGGTTTTGTTTTAATGAACGAACCGGGAAGGGCAGCGCCGCTCCTGACTCGTTTTCCCACATTTTTAAAGGGATAAAAAAAGGGGGGGAAAGAAGAAGGAAAAAAAAAAAAGCATCTCCTGTTTTGGGGGAGGGGAAAGGGGAGGATTTCTGCTCTCGGAGCCTCCGACCCACCCGATCCTGCCTCCCTTAACCATTTCCTGCTCCCCGCGCGTCCCAGCTGGAAAATCCAGGCTGGAAAACGAGAAAGGAGAGAAAGATTAAAAAAAAAAAACCCCAATCCAAACCCCCCCAAAAACCCCAAACCCCTCCCTTGAGGGAGCCGCTGCCTCTTCCCGGGATTGGGGGGATCCCAAATCCCCCAAATCCCCCCCCGAAATCCCCTTTGCAGCACCCGAGCTTGCCCAGCTCGGGGCAGCGGCCCCAAAATCGCCTCTTGCCCACCCAGAAGCACCAAACGCATCCCAAAAGTGCGCCCGGGACGCTCCCGAAATCCCCCAAAATTCCCTCAAAACGCCCCCGGAGGGAAAAGTGGGAAAAGCGGCGCTGGCCCTTTAAGAGCAGCCCCGGAGTGGGGGGGCGCGGGGTGTTCATTTTAACCCCAAAAAAACCCCAAAATGGGACTTTAGCGCCCAATCCAAGGCACGGCGTTTTTAGGGACACCCGGGAGCAAAACCGATCCCAATCCCAAAATATTGTAGAAGTTCCCCCGTTCCCCAGCCCTCCCTGAAACCCCAAAACCCGGAGGAATATTCCCATTTCCAGGGAATTCCGCGTGGGGCAAAGGGGGGAGAAATCCGCTCCTCCCTCCCCAAATTATTGATTACCCAAAGAGGGGGGAGGAGGGGGAATAAATAAAAAAAGAGCTTTTCCTGGTTTTTTGAAGGGGTATTTTGTTACTTTTCATGGAATTCCATCCCAGTATCCTCCCCCCTCCCCCGATCCCTGGATGCCGAAGCCGCGGCGAGGCGCGGGAACAAAAATCATCGATCGCGAGGCGCCGGGGGAGGGGAGGGGGGGAAATGAATAAAAATTATGATTATCCCACGAAAATCGGGGAATCCGGACCGGGAAAAAGCTCGGAGGAATTCCGGGCTGGATTTGGGATCAGCCCGTTGGGATCAGCCCCCGCCGCGCTCCTCGCGAAGTTTGAGGCGAGGCCAAAGGGGGCGATCCCAAAACGGGGCAGGAAAGGGATGGAAAAGGTCGGGAAAGGAGGGATTTGGGGAAGTTTTGGGATGGGAAGAGTTGGCGTCGTCCCCTCCCTCTTTCCCCTTTGGAAAAGGCGCCTCCCGTCACGTGGCGATGGATTTGGGTCCAACGTGGACTCTTTGGGATCGGGGATTCCTGGAGTTCGGGAGGGAAAAGGGAAAGGAGGGGGGGGGGGTGGAATTTCTGGGGGGAAAACCCGAAATCCAGGAAGGATTTTCGGGAATTCTGGCGGGGCCGGAGCGCGGGGAGGCTTTTCCAGAGCTCTCCCAGCTCCAGCCGGGAACAACAAAGGGCCAAGGAAGATGGAGATGGGATGGGCTGGGCACGGCGGCGGGAGAAGGAAAGCCCACGGAAAGCCCAAAAACGGCGCTTTTCACCCCAAAACCCAAGGAATTCAGCCAGGCTTTAAATCCCTGCCCGGCCGCGTGGGGTTTTTATTCCTTTCTCGCCATCCATCCCCAGCAAAATTCACTTGGTTTGAAGCAATTTTTTTTTTTTTAAATTAATTTTTGAAATTTTGACTTCCTCCAGACCAAAGGATCTCCCCCATTTCCCAGCCCAGGAGCCAAGGGGAGCCGGGAAATTCTTCCAGTGCCACAAGTTTGAAAATCCCAAGCCAAAGGCATCCATCACCCTGGGCCGCCGGGTGGAGAATTATTTATTTCACCTTTTTTATTATTTCTTTCTTTCCCTCTTTTTTTTATTTTTTTTTTTAATAAAAAACTGGCCGAGGAAGTTTTTTTTGCCAAAAAAAAATTTAAATGAATTCATGAAATGTTGAAAGAATTAATTAAACTCGCCTCGCTGGGGACGAACCCGAGCCCAAAGCACTGACACCTCTGCGTTTTACACGTTTTAGGTGTAAATTTTTGCCTCTTTTCTCTCGTATTTTTTACACCCCCCCCCCAACAGAAATCAATAATTACGGTGATAACAATTAAAAATCAATTAAAACGCTGTCGTTACCTTTGCTTTTTGGGGACCGAGTGTTCGATCTCGAGCTGCTTCCCGTGAAGCTCCACTTTTCCTAAAAACAAAAATGTGCCTGGGTTTGAAAATCCGGGACGAGTGGGCAGGAAAAGCTTGGGATAAACAGGAATCATGCCGGGAAACCTCCCCAAATTCCCCCAAATTCCACCAAATCCATCCCCCGGCTCCTTCACAAGTGGATTTTTATGAAATGCGAGCCTGGCTCCAAGTGGGAGTGGTGGCTCTGGACAACGTTCCTTAGGAATATTTAATTCCTCACTTCAGCCTGGAAGGGAACGAGGGATGGGATTTGGGACTTTTGGGTGGATTTGGCGAATTCCCCCCTTTCTTTCAGCCCTCCAGGAAAAGTCCTTGGGGCAGATTCCCTCCCCCTTTCCCACCAAAAGGCTCCAAAATCGGGACTCCACGGCAGGAATGGATTTCTCTTGGAAAATGGAGCGGGCTCTCCTCGCTGCTGGCTGATTCCACGATTCTTAATTTCATTTATTTTTGGGGGCAGTGAGGAAGAAGAGGAAGAAGAAGACGGGCAGAGCGCGGCTGGAGGAGCCCGGGGTGGGGGGGGGGAGATGGAGAAGGGGCCAAAAAAACCCCTTCAAAAACCTCCCAATTCCCAACATTCTCCTAAATTCCCCCTTCCCAGAGCTTTCCTCTGTGGCTGCTCGCAGCATGGCGACCTCGCGCTCCCGCACACACCACACGCCCCAGGAACCCCGGCTCGAATCAAAATGGCCAAAGTCCCGCGGTGCCCAAAAGCCCCCGAGCCCGCCGGGGCTGCCGCTGCCGGGGGGACCCACGCGGGGCCCGGGGTCGCTTTGTGCCCCCATCGCCCGCCGGGGCTCCCGGGGAAGGGACAAAAAGCGGGGCCACGGCTCGGCCCCGACGGGGACCCCGCGGTTTGTAGGGGAGGGAGAAGGGAGCGGGAGGGACCGAGGGGGCCGGGAGGGATCGAGGGGAACGGGAGGGATCGAGGGGAACGGGAGAGGGTCGGGAAGGATCCAGGGGTTCAGGAGGGACTGAGGGGAACGGGAGGGATTGAGGGGTCGGGAGGTGTTGAGAAGGACGGAAGGAGGGCGAAGGGGGTCGGGAGGGGTTGAAGGGGGCGAGGGATTGAGGGGGTCGGGAGGGATTGAGGGGGTCGGGAGGGATTGAGGGGGTCGGGAGGGATCCAGGGGTCGGGAGGGATCGCGGGGGGGGCTCCTCCCGCGGCTCACCCGAGAAAGTTTCGATGGCTTTCATGGCCCACTGCTCGTCGGGGCAGTCCACAAAGGCATAGCCGGACTTGACGAGGAACTGGCCGCTGAAGGAGATCTGGTGCTCGGTGAAGACTTTCTCCAGCTCGGCCGCGGTGACGCCCTCGGGCAGGTTCCCGATGTAGAGCTTGTTCATGGTGCGGCTCCGGGGGGCTCCGCCGAGCGCCCGTCGAGCTCCGGCCGCGCTGCGCCGGGCCGGGGGCTGGGCTGGGCGGCTCCGCTTCGCCCCCCTCGCTTTTCCCGGCTTTTTTGCCTTTTTTTTTCTCTCTTTTTTTTTTCCTTTTTTTTATTCTTTTTTTTTTTTTTTTTTTTTTTTCCGAGCGGATTTTTGTGCCGTTGGGGAGGGGGCGGCGGCCGCTGGAGGAGGAGGAGGAGGAGGAGGAGGAGGAGGAGGAGGAGGAGG
>NW_024580658.1:992347-992922 GCF_017639235.1 Corvus kubaryi
GAGCGGATTTTTGTGCCGTTGGGGAGGGCGGGGCGGGCGGAGGAGGAGGAGGAGGAGGAGGAGGAAGAAGAGGAGGGGGCGGCCCCGGCGGGCAGGGCGGTGGCGCCGGCGGCTGCGGGGCCCCCAAGTCGGCCCGAGTGGCACTCGAGTGTCACCGGACGCCTCTGGGCAGCCGGGGCACCGCCTCTAAATAAAACCGACCTGGAAAAAGGAGTGAAAATGTTTGCGGGAGGAAGCCACGTGGTGATGCGGGAGGGCCCGGCCCCCCGGGGGGAGGGGCCGCGGGGGGGAGGGGGCGGCCGCCACTTATTTATTTATTTTAATTGAATTTAAATACTCCGGCATTTCCCTCCGCGGGCGGGGGGCGCATCCTTCCCCCCACCCCGTTCCCAACGCCGGGGGCCCCCCCCCCCACCCTCCATTCCCAGCCCCCCCACCCCGGGCCCGTCGGGGGCACTTTCCCATCTGCTGCAGCCCCCCGCCCCCACCGCGGCCCTCCCCCACTGCGCCCCTCCCCCACCCTTCCCCCGGTGCCTCAATGGGATTTTTCTGGGTGTAAAAAACTTCGGCATCAA
>NW_024580658.1:993022-996110 GCF_017639235.1 Corvus kubaryi
CCCCCCCCCGGGCCGCCCCCCGCCTTCCCCGGCCCCGGCGGGGCGGGCGCGGAGCCCCGGGGGCACCGGGGGCACCGGGGCTGGGCCGGGGGCTCCGGGGGCGGCCGCGGCTCCCCCGCTCCTCCCTCCCTCCCTCCTCCTCCTCCTTCCCTCGCCCTCCGCTGCAAGTAGAGGCACGGAGCGGCCCCTCCGCGCCGCAATTAACTCTTAACGAGGGAAACTCTTAACGAGGAAAACTCTTAACGAGCAGAACTCGCTCCCGCCCGCGGCTCCGCTCAGCCCCCCCCCCCCCCCCTCACTCCGCCTTCCGCCGGCCGCGGGAAAAAAAAAATCCTAAAAATGTTTAAAAATTCCCCAAGAGCCGCGTTTTGCCCGCGGAGGGATGGGCTGGGGTCCCGCGGCTCCGGGCGCGTTCCCCGCGCGGCTCTGCGCCCACCGCCCCAAAATCCGGGGGGTCCCCGCTGGGTTTGGGGGTCCCTCGGTGCTGCCCAGGTGGGACGTGCTGGGTTCCAGGGCAATATTATCTCCATATTTATTCGTGGTTTTATTTTATTTTATTTTATTTTATTTTATTTTATTTTATTTTATTTTATTTTATTTCCCCCCTCCTCCCCCGGCTGAGGAAGAGCCACGCGTGGAATTCGGCGCTCAATAAATAAATAAATTTGGTGCCACCCGGGACACCCGAAAGTGCCTTTTTACACCTCAAGAAAGAGCTGCACACGCGCCCCCCCAGGACTTGGAAAACTCATCAAAAACTCATCAAAAGGAACGATAAAAATCCTGGGAAATGGTTATTTAAAGGGAAAAACCTCCAGCTTTCCCTCCCGCAGCCGATCCAGGAGGTTACCCCGGGGTTTTTGGGGTAATTCGGGGAAATTCGGGATCCCATCGCTCCCACTCGTGGAGCACCAAACGCATCCCAGCCTTTGCGGGAGCTCCGTGCGCCGGTCCCGGGCAATTCCAGGGTGCGATCCCAGCTCCAGAGGCGCAGGTGAGGAGAAGGCAGCGATGGGATCGCGGGGGAGGGGGAGGAAATTCCCTGCCCGAAAAGGGAATTCTGAGCTTTTCCCGGGTGGAAAACCCAGCAGGGACCCCCCCCAAGAGCAGAGGGGGAATAAATGATCCGTTTGCAGCTCGGGATCCATCCCTGATTCCTGGCAGGAATCTGGGGTTGGGGTTGGGATTGGTTCGCAGCAGAAGGAGCAGAGCCCTGAGAAATGAAGGGAAAAAACCGCAAAAAAGGGGGGAAAAAACCCCCCCAAACAAAGAGGGAAATCTTCGCTCGGGATCGGAGAGCAGCAGGGCTGTCATCAGCCACCCTCCTTCCCCTCGCGCAGCATTCCAGATGCCAGGAATTCCGGGAATGCGAGCGGCGGGGATGGAAGCAGGCAGGGCAGCGCTGCCCCCACCCCAAAATCCCCACCCCGAGAGGGAAACGCTCCCCCCTCCCCAGCCCCGGCTGATCCCGAGGATTTCCAGCCTCTGCAGCGGAATTCCAGAGGCAATTCCAGGCTGAGCAACAAGTCTGGCGCTGGGAGACCCCCCCGGGCCTTTCCTGCTGCCCCGGGATTTTCCTCGCTCAGGTTTTGGTTTCAAAACCCCCCCGGGAAGTGAAATTTTGGGGTGGATTTTGAGTTAAATTTCGGGGTATTCGTGAATTTTGCTGCCCCATCCTCCCCCCAGAACCGAGCTGCTTCCGATTTATCCCAGGAAAAGCTGATTTGGAGCAGAAGTTGGGATGGTTTTTTTTTAAGGATTGAAATCTGGGAATGAGGCAGGAATTTTTCCAATTTCTCCCCAGCTCCGGAGAGGTTTTGGTGCCGCTTTGGAGCTGGGGGGAATTCCTGAAGGGAGGAATTTGGGGCTGAAAAAAGCAGCTGAGATTTGCCCCAAAAACGGGGATTTGATCCAAACCCGTGGAATTCCTGCATCCTGCTGAAGCCTTGTGGATTTCAGGCAAAACAAAAAGTCTAAAATTGAAATTATTTTTAAGGCAGATTTGGTGTGAAAAGGAGCAGATTTTGTTCTTTTTTTTTCCCATCATTTATTTCTAATTTATTTATATATTTAACATTTATTTCTCATTTTTTATTATCTTTCCTGCCCTTATCATTTCAGTCTCTCTTTCATTGGATTTTTTGGGGTCTAATTGTTTTTTAATTCCAGTCTTTATTTTGGGCAATATCAAAGAAATCCCAGAAACTTTTCCTGGGGGGGGAAAAAAAAAATCTTCATTTTTGGGAAGTTTAAAAAATCTTTATGAATTGTGAGGTGAGAAAAAAGGGCTGGGAGTGTTTGGGAAAATCCAAAGCCCATAAAGGAGGGAAAAACAGGAATAAATTCCGGGAGCAGGATTCCTCGGAAGGACAAATTTTTCCTTAAAACAAAATTAAGGTTGGGAAGGGATCCTTGGGAATCTCTGGGTGTTTGGAGCGTTATCCCAGCACTGGAATTCCGGAGCTCTGGCTCAGGGGTGGGAAGAGCCCTCAGATCCCTCGGGATTGGGAATTCAGGAGGATGGGAATGGTTGAACCTGGAATTTCCTCCAGGATCTGCCCCTTCCCAAAAATTTTGGTGCTTCCCATAAAAAGCAGCCTTGCCTTCCCAACCAGCCCCATCCTGAAAAATCCCAGTCCTAAAAAAAATCCTGGGATCTCTTCCCAAGGGAAAAACCACAACCAAACCACCTCTGGCTTCCTCTCATCCCCATTCCTTGGGCTCTGGGTCTGGAGCTGCTTCCCAGATTTCCTGGGACACCAATTCCCCACTGGAAATTTGGGAAGTCCCAGAGAAATCCTCGAATTCTGACCAAAAAAAGCCACCTTGGATCATTTCAATTTCCCCCCCACCATGGGAATTGTTCCCTTTTTTGGGAGGGGTTTTCCCTCATTTTCCTTGGAAAGGGATAAACTCTAAAAGTGAGGAGAGGGAATTCCCGATCAGCACGGCCGGTGTTGGGAAAATCCCTTTTACTGGGAATTCTTTCCCTCAAAGTTGGGAATTCTCTGTGGGATGGATCCTGGCACAGCTGAACTCCGGGAGTTGGGAATTCTCTGTGGGATGGATCCTGGCAGAGCTGAACTCC
>NW_024580658.1:996120-1000521 GCF_017639235.1 Corvus kubaryi
TGGGAATTCTCTGTGGGATGGATCCTGGCACAGCTGAACTCCCCCTGACCTCGCTTCCCAAGCCGGCCTGGGGGGGTTGTCCCAGATTCCCTCGGTCTCAAATCCATGGATTTTTCCAGCAGATCCGGGCTCCCCCAAGGATGATTTCGGGGGATTCCGAGCTGGTGCTGGAATCCCTCGGGATTCTCCCATTTTCCCGCCTCTGTTTCCCCAATCCCCGGAGCTGAGGCGAGGCTCAGCCTCCCATTCCGAGTTTTCCCTGGTTCCTGCTGCCCAGAACAGGATCCCGGGAGGACGGAAGCCCTTCCCTGTTTGGGGTCGCTCCCAAAACACCGAGGTCACTTCCCAATCCCAAACCTCGCCCGGAACCCCCCGGAGCCGCCGGGAAAGGGGCGCTGGGAGGGCAGGAGATGGAAATCATTGCGGGATACTGAGCCGGCCCCTCGGGAATGGGAGATCCCTGTCCCGCTGGGAAATCCTTGGGATTGCCGGGATCGCTCATTCCCTGCGGCTGTGGTCGGGGAGTTCTGGCTCCATCTCTGCTCCCGGTGGGAATAAGGGATATTTTTCCCCATAAAACAGCTGTCCCGAGGTAAAGCACCAGGAATTTTGATGCTCGAGCCAGCCTGGATCATCTCCCAACCTCTGGAAGCAGCATGGATCTGGAAGTTGGAATTTGGGGATATTTATAGGGATGATCCAAAGAAATCTGCCCAGGTGCTCCTGTGGGGTTTTCGTGCTGGCAGTGACTTCCCCACGGATTCCCACTGCCAGCGGAACAACAGGGATCCGGGAAAGGAGAAACCAGCAGGAAGGAGAATTCCCTGTTCCTCGGGTTTCCCGCTTCCCAGTTTCAGTGGCTGTGGGATTTTCCCTCCCCAAAGGGCTGGAAACCGGGAAGGCTCCGAGCCTTCCGCTCCAGAATTCCTGGGGAAGGAACCTCTGGAGCCTTGAAAGGCCCTCGGGATGATTGGGAGTGAAAAGGGCGGATCTGAACCTCAAAACAAATCTGGAATTTTCCCTTCAGGGAAAAAAAACCTCTCCCGGGAGGTTTGGATCATGATTTGGGATAATTCCTGGTTTTCCCGGGGGGAACAGAGCGGCAGCACCTCCAGAATTCCCACAGCGACATTCCCAGCGCTGGAATCCCACAGAGCCTTGCCTTGGGAGCCAATCCCACCTTTCTGGGCCTCTTTGTCCCAGATATGCCGGGAAATCTGGGAATGCTGCTGCTTTTCCAAGGGCAGCCCCGGGAGCAGCTGCCCTGGGATAACCGGGAACGCCGGGCCGGCGTTTAATGCTGGATATTCCTCTCACCCGATTAACTTCCCACCCCGCAGAGGCCCTTAAGGAGAGGAAAACAAATGGAATTGCACCTGGAGCGAGCGGATCCGGGAGCCGGGCGGGCGGGAAGTGCCCGCAGCGCACACACCATAAAGATATCGGGATAAATATTCCCCGTTTTCCATCGGCAACCGCGCCGGGAGCGGGAACGGGGCTCACCGGGGGCTGCTCATTTATGGCAGGGCCAATATTCCTGGGCCGGAGAGCTGCGGGAGCCTCCGGCACGACCCGGGATCAGGGAATGGTGGTTAAGTGGTTCTGGGAAGGGTAATTAGTCCCTGAGAGCCTTAATGAGCCCGATAACGCCCCTCGCCTTATCGGGAAAATCCCGGTGCCAGGGCTGGCTTGGGAATGGGGTAACCATGGAGCAGGGATCGGGGTCGCTCCCAGCTCCCGGAGCAGGAGCAGGGCTTGGAGCAGATCTCCTGTCCCAAAAGAGACAAAAAACCCTTCTTAGGGAAAAAGTGGGAAATGGGGAAATGTCAGGAGGAGACACGGAGTCTTCTCGCTGGATTTCGGGATTGTTGGGATCCAAGTTCTGCTGGGGTTGGATATTCCCAAATCCCTGTCCCACACCAAAACCCCCAACGCTCCTTTCCCGGTATTGCCACAATTCCACCCGGGAATTGCTCCCTGCTCAGCCCTGCCAGATGGAATTCCCAGGTTTTCCCCTCAGAAATCCCGGGAGCGGCGGGGCCGGCACAAACCTCGAGGATTCGACGCATCCACAGATCCCTGCTCCAGCCGGGAGTGCGGGAATGGGAACAGCCGGGCTGGGACTGGGATAACCTCCCGGAATTCGAGATGCTCGGGATGGGAATGAGCTCCGGGATCACAGCGAGCCCTGGGCACCAATCCCTGTGGGAATGATGGGAGCAGAGCTGCAGTAAACACCAGGAATCCTGGATGTGCTGGGATCCCTGGTGGCAATCCCAAAGAGGATCTGGCGATCCCAAAACCAGATTGGACAATCCCAAACCAGGATCTGCCCCTCTCCATCCCGAGTTTTCTCTTGGAGAGCACATTTTTCGGGAAGAAATACCGGAATCGGGGCTGGCAGATCCCTGGATTTGATGATGCCAGAACCAAAAGCGACGGGATCCAAAGATTGCAGGAACAGAAGGAGCAGGTTGGGGCCTTTCCATGGCAAAAAAAATGGGAATTCAGGACGGTTTTTCCATGGAATTACGACTGGAAGCAGCTCCGTGAATCCCCCCGGAGAGGCGATGCAGAAATGTTTAATTGCCATTAATGTCAATATTTTCCAGAGGCGATTTCCCGGCTCCGGGGGGCAATGGAGCGCACGGAGCAGCCCTAAAAGGGCTGGAATTGCTCCGGCTCAGGGCTGGATTTCCTGTTTACCCTCTGGAACTGCGATCGGGCAGGGATAAAAACACCCCTGAGAGGCTCCGGGGCTCCAGAAGCGCCAGGAATCCACTGGGAGCTCTGCAGTGCGAGGTAAGAAATTCCAGGAAAACCCAGGAATTCTGTGTCGCTTTGTAGGTGTGGGGTTTTGGAAGGAAACTGTTCCTGCAGAGGATTTGGGATTGGGCAAATCCCTGCGCAGGAAAACGAGGGAGAATTGGGGTTTTCATTATTTTTGGGATCTGTCCTGCGGAATTCCCTGCTCCAACAGGACATTCCCATTCGCAGGCTGGGGCTTGCATGGAGCCTGAGAGCTCCGTGAGGGTGGGGAAAAGCCAAAAAGCCATTCCCGCCGGGAATTTGGTGGTGCCGATCAAAGTTCGGGAAGCACGGCAGGAGAAAGGTGGGAAGGAGCTTTGGGATCGAGGGAAGGATTTGCTTGGGAAGGGCGGGAGAGGGTCCGTGGGGTGGAGAAGGGATTGAGGGAACGCACTGCCAGCCGCGTGCCCGATCCCCCTGGATTCACATCCCGATAACCCTGCGTGTTCCAGGCGCTGGAGATCCCGATTATCCCAAGGGAGAATCCATCCGGGAAAATGGCCCTGAGATCCTTGCGGGCGCTGCCGCTGCTGCTCGCCTCGCTGGGCGCGGTGTGCATGGAGGAGAACATCCCGGGGTGAGTGTTCGGGAAGCTCCCGCCGTGTTCGGAGCCCTTCCCCGCCCCTCCAGAGGAGGATTCCATGGAATCTTTCCATTGGCACCGCGGGTGAGGAGGTGAGAACACAACACGAGGCCCGGGGAGATCCCGGCCCGGAGCCAGGCAGGGAACAGCGATGAGCGGCTGATAACAGCGGCTGATAACGGGAGATCAAACCCAAACCCCGAGCCAGAGCCAGGCGCTCCCATGTTTTCCCTAAAATCCCACGGCTCGGGGTGAGCAGGAACGCGCTGGGATCGCGCAGGGTCAGGGGGTTGTCTGGGAACAAGGAATGAGCTCTCCAGGAGTGGGGCCGGAGGGCAGCCGGGGCTTGGAAGCTCCTGGAAACACGAGCGGATCCATAAATCAGGGCTGGGATGAGGACTTTGCCCTCTCCTCCCCTGAGTCCTGCGGGAAAACTTCCCCAAAATCCCAAACAATCGGCGGCGGAGCAGCAGGAGCTGCTGCAATCCCAGGCAAGGATCAGCCCTGGAATCCTTTGGGGATTCAGGTCCCGAGGTCGTTTGTCCCCTGCCGCTCCCTCCGAGCCTCCCGGGGACACCGGGAAAGGTTTCCTTGGGAGCAGGGATGGTGCCAAATAAACCGGGAAAACAATTCCAGCCCGGCAGCAAAACCCCGGAGCAGCCAAAAAAACCCCAAAAGAACTAAAAAAGGGATGAGGGATTCACCAGCCTTTTCCCAGCGCTGGAATGAGCCCGGTCCCCAAAAACCTCTGGGAGAGCTGGGACCGGGCTGGGCACCGCAGGACAGCCCAGCTCCAGGGGGTGCTCCCGGTGGGATCGGGAGCGGCCAAATCCCGGTGGGATCGGGAGTGACCAAACCCCGGTGGGATTGGGAGTGACCAAACCCCGGTGGGATCGGGAGCGGCCAAATCCCGGTGGGATGGGGAGTGACCAAACCCCGGTGGGATCGGGAGTGACCAAATCTCGGTGGGATCCGTGTCCCGGTGGGATCGGCACTCACCGTGTCCCGGT
>NW_024580658.1:1000531-1001462 GCF_017639235.1 Corvus kubaryi
GATCGGCACTCACCGTGTCCCGGTGGGATCCGTGTCTCGGTGGGATCCGTGTCTCGGTGGGATCGGCACTCACCGTGTCCCGCTTTTCCCGTCCCAGTGGCAGCCTGGCCATTCCCAGTTCCAGACCAGTCCAGCGGCGCTACTCCGAGGCCACCCTGGCCAGCGACTACAGCCGGACCATGGACCACGTGCTCAAGAAGAACTTCGTGGAGTGGCTGCTGGCCAGGAGGGAGAAGAAAAGCGAGTGAGCGCCCGGAATTCCCAAATCCCGGCATTCCCAAGCTCCCAGCAGCTCGGGCGTTTTCCTCGCAGCGCAGCGGGGTTTTGGGGTTTTGGGGTTTTTTTTTTTTGTCTTTTCCCAAAGCGTGGAAGTTTCTCATCCCTCCCTCCGCGCCCCAAAGCGCCGGGGATGGAGCGGGAGGGAGCCGGGATTTGTGGAAAGGGATTTGTGGAAAAGCGACCTTCTGGCACCCTCTCGTGGCTTTTTGGGATGAGTTGGGAGGGTTTTTGGTTTTTTATTCCCGGTTTTCCTTTTCCAGCAACGTCGTGGAGCCGTTCAAGAGGGAGGCCGAGCCCCAAAAAGTGGAGGTGGATGGGGAAAAGTTGGATTTGGGAGGTCAAGGAGCCAAAGATTTCCTGGCCTGGCTTTGGAAAAACAAGGAAAACCAGAGGTGAGGTCGGGGGTAGAAAGTCGGGATGCAGGGACGAGGGGATTTGTTGGGTTTGTAGAGGATTTGGGGGATTTTGGGGTTTTTTAGAGAATTTGGGGGATTTGTTGGGGTTTTTTACAGAGTTTGGGGTAATTTTGGGGGTTTTTTTAGAGAATTTGGGGGATTTATTGGGGTTTTTTAGAGAATCCGGGGGACTTGGCGTTTTTTTAGAGGATTTGGGGGATTTTGAGTTTTTTTAGAGAATTTGGGGGATTTGTTGG
>NW_024580658.1:1001562-1003216 GCF_017639235.1 Corvus kubaryi
TTTGTTGGGGTTTTTGTGGAATTTGGGGGAATTTGTTAGGTTTTGTACAGAATTTGGGCTATTTTGGGTTTTTTATGGAATTGGGGGGTATTTGTTGGGTTTTTACAGAATTTTGGGTATTTTGGGGTGTTTTTTACAGAATTTGGGGGATTTTTGGGGTTTTTTATGGAATTTGGGCTGGTTGGGCTTTTTAAAATGGAATTTGGGGGTATTTGTTGGGTTTTTTAGAGAATTTGGGGTATCTGGGGGTGTTTTTTACAGAATTTGGGAGATTTGGGGTTTTTTATGGAATTTGGGGGATTTGGGGTTTTTTATGGAATTTGGGGGTTTTTTAATGGAATTTGGGCTGGTTTGGGGGGGTTTTAATGGAATTTGGGGGGTATTTGTTGGGTTTTGCAGCTTCTGCACCAAAATAGGTTCCAACATGAGGGCCTGGGCTGGGGGAAAGGAGCGGATTTGTGGTTCCAGGAGGGTTTTGAGGCCAAGCCCTCGAAATATCCCAGCCCAGGATTGCCAAAATCCAAGGAATTCCCCCATTTCCCCAGGAGATGAAAGCTTTTGGGGTCTTTATCCCAGTGGGGGACACTGAAACCCAACAAAACTCCCCGGGAACTCGGGACTGGGAGAAGGGGGTGGCAAACACGGGGATTTTCCCCACCCTTCTCCCTTTCTGTGGATTCTTTTCCCAGTTTTCCAGCTCTGGAAGGCTCCGAGGGCCTGAGGGAATTCCTGGAGCAGGAGTTTGTGGCGTGGCTGATGTCGAGTGAGCTCTGCAGGGCCACGTGAGTCCCCGGCATCCCAAAAATCCCCCCAGATTTAGGGCTTCTTTGGGATCACATTCCCGGAGAAGCTGCGGCTGCCCCATCCCTGGAGGTCTCCAAGGCCAGGGAGCGGAACCGGGTGGGATTTAAGGTTTTCCAACCCAAACCGTCCCAGGATTCTGGGATTTGAGCGGTTTTCCAAGTTTATTTCAGGCCATTCCCAGAACAAAAGCGGGAGAGGGCGAATTCCCAGCCATTCCTGCCCGGAGTAGGTGGGATGGAGAAGCCTTTTCCCTCCTTTTTAATGGAAAACCTGCAGCTCCTGGGATAAAACCGAGCCAAAATCCCCAAAGCCTCCGGAATCAGGAGGGAATAAACGATGTCCCATCTCCTACAGGGATAAAATCCCATTTTTAAGGGCAGTTCCCCAGGGACTGATAGGAATTTCTGCTTTTCTTTCCCACTTCTGCCCTGCCAGGATGGCGTAGCTCCAGGACTCTCCTGGGAATTCCCTGCTCATCCCACGGACACGGCAGGAGGAGGAAGAAGAGGAGGAAGAGGAGGAGGAGGAAGAGGAGGAGGAGGAGGATTTTCCCCGGTCACACCACGCCCCTGGAGCGTTCTCCTCGTGAAATAAAGAGAGTTTTAATTCGAAGCTGAAACGAGCTTTGGAGGAAGCTGATGTGGGGAAGGGGTTTTAAACACGGCTGAATTCCCAAATAAACGGCCTGGGATGGTGGAATGGGCTGGAAGGGACTCTAGAGCCCATCCAGGGACACCTCCCACTGTCCCGGGCTGCTCCAGCCCGGCCTGGGACATTCCAGGGATCCAGGGGCAGCTCCGGGAATTCCATCCCGGCCCTTCCCCACCCTCTGAGCCCGTCTGAGCCCCCC
>NW_024580658.1:1008216-1012166 GCF_017639235.1 Corvus kubaryi
CCCTTTTATCCCCTCAGAACCCCTTTTATCCCCTCAGAACCCCCCTTTATCCCCTCAGAACCCCCTTTTATCCCCTCAGAACCCCTTTTATCCCCTCAGAACCCCCCTTTATCCCCTCAGAACCCCCTTTTATCCCCTCAGAACCCCTTTTATCCCCTCAGAACCCCCCTTTATCCCCTCAGAACCCCCTTTTATCCCCTCAGAACCCCTTTTATCCCCTCAGAACCCCCCTTTATCCCCTCAGAACCCCCCGCTCCCCACCGCCGCTGCCGCCATCCCTCAGTCAATGGGGGGGGAGGGGGGGAGCCCTGAGGGGGAGCCGCGGCCCCGCCCCCTCCGCGCGCGGCGCCGTTCGATGACGTCACCCCGCCGGTGCGGTGACGTCAGGCGGCGGCGGCGGCGGGGCCGGTTCCGGGATGCACCGGCGGGGGGTGGGCGCGGGTGCCATCGCCAGGAGGAAACTGACCGAGGTACGGCCGGACAGCGGCACCGGGCCGCGGGCACACGGCTGCCGAGGGGCCGGGGAGCCGCCCTGGGCGCCGGGGAGCGGCCGGGGAGCGGCGCGGGGGTGTCAGTCAGTGCTGGGGGGCGGTCTCAGGGTGCTCCGTTTGGGGTGGGGGTGCCTTGGTACCGTGGGAAGGGGGGTCAGGGCCCCGAGTTTGGGGTGAGGGGAGCTGCCGGGAGTCCCCATTTGGGGTGGGGGGAGCCGCCGGGGCCCATTGGGGCTGCGGGAGGGGGCTCCGAGCCGCGGCCTGGGGGTGAGGGGAGCTGCCGGGACCCCCAGTTTGGGGTGGGGGTCCCTTGGTACCGTGGGAAGGGGGTCAGGACCCCGAGTTTGGGGTGAGGGGAGCTGCCGGGAGTCCCAGTTTGGGGGGAGGGAACTGCCAGGGTCCATCGGTGCCGTGGGAATGGGATCAGAGCCCCGAAATCTCAGCCCCTGGTGCCGTGGGAGGGGGGTCAGGACCCCGAGTTTGGGGTGAGGGGAGCTGCCCGGAGCCCCAGTTTGGGGGGAGGGAACTGCCTTTTCTTGGTCTTAAAATCAAGAGGCACACACGGTTAGAAGGGGAAAAGGGATTTTACCTTGGGATTTAAGGATCCTTAGGTGCACACGTCCAGGTCATGTGCATCGAGATGCACCCCACCGAGTCTATCCCTGTGTCCCTCTCTCTGTGTCTCTGTGTCTCTATATCTCTTCTCCCCCCCAACACTGGATAGAACATTCTAGGTGTTACTAATTAGCAGATCTAGCAAAGATTCCCCAATGAGAGGCTCAAGTGAGCCCCCCCTCCCCAAGGAACCTTCCCCTGGATGGTTCTATCCTGGTTTACAGAATGTGTTCTGGAGAGCACCTTGGGCTCTGGGGCACACTGATCCCCGGCTACGGAGCTTCTCAAATGTTGAGTCTCTGAGCTTGACAAACAAGGCCAAGAATGGAGGCAAAAAGCGCTGGGAATACAGAAGTTGTAAAAAAAGTATAACAGGGGTATAAAAGAAAAGGCAAAACTCTTCATGGCATCAAGGGAACTGCCAGGGTCCGTCGGTGCTGTGGGAATGGGATCAGAGCCCCGAAATCTCGGCTGAGGGAACGTCCAGGCTCCCCTGGTGCCGTGGGAGGGGGTCAGGACCGGCAGGTCCCTCATGGGGACGGTGGGTTCGGGATTCTCCTGCCCTTCCTGCCGCCTCATCCCGGTTTCCTCCCGCAGGCCAAGTACAAGGAGCGAGGGACGGTGCTGGCCGAGGATCAGCTGGCCCAGGTGGGGATTTCCCCTGGGATGGGGCCGGGCTCTGGGTCCCCTTCCCTTCCCCATCCCCACCCAGAGCCTTTTCCATCACCACTGCCCCGTCCTGTCCATGCTCTGATCCCGGCTTTCCCCCGGATTCCCCGCAGATGTCCAAGCAGCTGGACATGTTCCGGACCAACCTGGAGGAGTTTGCCAGCAAACACAAGCAGGAGATCCGGAAAAACCCGGAATTCCGGGTGCAGTTCCAGGACATGTGCGCGACCATCGGCGTGGATCCCCTGGCGTGTGAGGAGGAGCGGGCTCGGGGCCGAAGGATTCCTCCCGCTCTTCCCAGCTGGAGCTGCTGGAAGCTCTCCTGGAGCTGCTCCTCTTCCTTGGGAATTGCCGGGACGATCCCTCTTTGCTTGAAGGGTGGGGGGAGAACGGGGGGAAACCCCAAATCCGAGCGCTCCGGCGAGGTTTGTGCGCGGGAGCTGCTCCGGGAAGGATTTTTCCCAGCGCTCCAAGCCCTTTTCCCTCTCCCTTCCCAGCTGGCAAAGGGTTCTGGTCGGAGATGTTGGGGGTTGGAGACTTCTACTACGAGCTGGGGGTGCAGATCATCGAGGTGTGCCTGGCTCTGAAGCACCGCAACGGAGGTGAGGATCCGGCCCGGGCATTCCCAGCCTTCCCTGTGGGAAAGGCGCTGCATCCCATGGGATGTTCCCGCTGGGATCCCTTACTGGCACTGATTCTGTCTCTGCTGCCCCACCCAGGCCTGGTTTTGTGTGTTGGTTTGGAAATGCCCGGTTCTGCCCCGTTCGGGGAGCGCAGATCCACGCCGGGATCCCGGCGAGGAGCAGGGATCAATCCCAAGGAATGCCGGTCCCTGGTGGAGCCGGGCAGTGGGATCGGGTCTGAGGGATCCCAGTGATCTCCAGAGGGTTGGGATTCACGGAGAGTGGATTTTCTTCACGCCAGGGATGGGCTCCAGCAGAGCCAGGGGAACCCGAATCCCATAAATCCGCAGGAAAAGGCGTCACTGCGCTGGGAAGGGATTTGGGGGCTCGTGCCACTTCTGGGATCAGGGAACAGCCGCCGGAGGAGCCCTGGCCCGGGAATAAATTCCCAACTCCCTCTCATTCCCAGGCCTGATAACCCTGGAGGAGCTCCAGCAGCAGGTGCTGAAGGGAAGAGGGAAGTTTGCCCAGGACGTCAGCCAGTGAGTGGCCGGGAATGTGCCGGGAAGCGGGAATCCCACGGAATTCAGGGCAGGAAAAGGGGGGATTCATTGGGAGACTCCGAATTTTGTAGCGCTGGAGCCAGCCCTGCTTGATGCACAATTCCTGCTGCTGGTTTGCTCTGGGATCCTCAGGGATCGTTGCCTGGAGCTGGAGACAACCTTTTCCCTAAAAATCCAGCGCCGGGAGGATTTTTCCCACTGGAGCTGCGGGGAACGGGCGGATAAAGGTCCCAAGAGAAGCAGATTTTTAGGACAAAACCCCCATTTTTGGGGCTGAACCTTCAAGTTCATCCGTTGTGTCCAGATGCCAAAAATCCCAATCCCAGATTCCCTTCTAAAAACCATTCCCAGCTCTTCCCAGCGCAGGGGCTCCCAGGGGCTCTTCCTGATTCCCAGGAGCTGGAACTCGGGAAGCTCTGAGTGCCTCTGCCCCTCCCCAGGGATGATTTGCTCAGGGCCATCAAGAAGCTGAAGGTGCTGGGGAACGGATTCGGGCTCATCCCGGTGGGGGGAACGTTCCTGGTGCAGTCGGTGCCGGCGGAGCTGAACATGGATCACACCGTTGTCCTGCAGCTGGCAGAGGTGCGGATTTCTCCTGGAAAAGGGCTGGGAAGGAGGAATTGGTGCTTCCAGGATGGGGAATCGGGGTGGGATCGGGCCCGTGGGAGAGGCTGTGCCCGCGCTGCCGGAGCGTGGATTTAACTCAGGATAAAAATCAGCCGGAATTTGCAGCTTCCGTAAAAAGCTGGGATCGGACCGAAGTGGGATGAGAGCGAACTGTCCCCATGGCCTGGAGTCCTGAGGGGATTTTCCCTCTTCTTTTCCCAGAAAAAGGGGTTTGTGACGGTCAGCGAGATCCGGGCCAGCCTCAGGTGGGAGACGGAGAGAGCGAGGCAGGTGCTGGTGAGTGGGAATGGGGAACTGGGAATGAGAACCGGGAATGGGAATGAGGAACTGGGAATGAGAACCGGGAATGGGGAATGGGAACC
>NW_024580658.1:1012176-1017044 GCF_017639235.1 Corvus kubaryi
GGGAACTGGGAATGGGGAACTGGGAATGGGGATGGGGAACTGGGAATGGGGAACTGGGAATGGGAACTGGGAATGGGGATGGGAAATTGGGAGTGGGAAATTGGGAAATTGGGAATGGGAAATTGGGAAACTGGGAATGGGGATGGGAATGGGAAATTGGGGATGGGAGCGGGAATGTCCCAGTCCCAAGGCAGAGCACGCTCGGTGTAAACAGGCACTGGGGAAGGCAGAATTCCAGAGCTGCAGAGATTCCTTGGGTTTCACTCATTTCCCTGAAAATTCCCTGGGATGGTTGGGGTTGGAGGGACCTTAAATCCCACCCTGGGGACACCTCCCACGATCCCAGGCTGCTCCAGCCTGGCCTGGGGCACTCCCAGGGATGGGGCAGCCACAGATTCCCTGGGAATTCCATCCCAGCCCCTCCCCACCCTCACAGGGAAAGATTTATTCCCAAAATCCCATCCAGTCCTCCCCTCTGGCGCTTCAAATCCGTTCCCTCTTGTCCTAAAAATCATCACCATCAGCCCGAGTTCCCTTCCCTGGAATAACAGTGGGGTCACTGTGGGGTCAGGCTTTGTCGGGAGCAGCTCCTCGGATCATTCCCAGCTCATTCCCAGTTCCACTCCCAGCTCATTCCCAGTTCCCTGCTGGTTTCCAGGAGCACCTGCTGAAGGAAGGGATGGCCTGGCTGGACACGCAGGCCCCAGGAGAGCCCCAGTACTGGCTGCCCGCCCTCTTCACGGAGCTCTGCTCCCAGGAAATCACTCCTGAGGAAGCCAAGGAGGCGATTCCATGACTGGAATTCCGGCTGGAATCCTCGGGAGGCTCCTCCAAGGCTCGGAAGCACCGGGACAGCGGGACTGGAAATAAAGAGTTTTGTACAAAAATGATTGAGCTTGGGAGGTTGCCCTGGATCCATCCCTGCTGGATTCACTCCCTGGGTTCGGGTGGAAATGCTGCTGCTGCTGCTGCTGGAAAATGAGCAAAGGGAGCGGAGTCTCAGAGGATGCAGGTGGGATTTGCCCTGGGAAATGGGACTTTGGCTCTGGAATTCTGCCTCCCAGCAGTGGGAAAACTGCTCTGTAGCACCTCTGAAGTTGTTATTCCAGGAGGATTCCCACTAAGGAACAGCACAGGCTCCGTTCTGCCAAAACAAAACTTTATTGCACAAAAAAAAAAAAAAAACCAAAAAAAGGAAAAAAAAACCAAAAAAAAAAAAGGAAAAAAAAAACCAAACCCAAACTAAAACAAAACAAAGAATCTTATGTACAATAGATACAAACAAAGATCTCCGAGTGACTCTTGTGCATATATTTGTTTGTTTTTTCAACTCCATTTAAGTCTAAAAATCTGGTTCTGCTAAAACATCTCTGCCTACAGCAGTGGCTCGAGGATTGTCACTGGGGACGGGGCCACGAGGGACAGACGCTCCCTACGAGCTGAGCTGGGGGAGCAGAGCCGGGATAAGGCATTTCCCAAGCATTTTCCAAGCATTTTCCAAGAATTTTCCAGGCATTTTCCGTTCCTGGGATGCCGGAAAAGCTCCACAGGCGCCGCCCCCGGGGCCGGGACGGCGCCAGCCCCGCCCCGGCGCTGCTCGGGTGACAAAAGGTGACAAAAGGTGACAAAAGGTGACAAAAAGTGAGGAGGTGGCGCCTCTTCCCAAGCTGATCCCGAATTCCTTCACCTTCCGGGTGTGGCAGAGCCTCCCCTCAAGGGTTAAATCCAAAGCGGCCCCGGGGGACTCGGATAAAGGGGGAAAAAAACCCCAACTTGTTCAGCCACACCGGAATCCCTGAATTTTCCACCTTTGTGCCCAGTCCTGGCAGGGCTGAGGGGAATCCCAAATCATCCCAAGGGGGTTTCTGCTCCTCCCGGCCCTGCTGCCCTCAGGACGAGGATCCCGGCCCGGGAAGTTCTCCCAGCACCAACCGGAATCTGAACTGGGGCCAAACTGGTGGGGAGGAAACCGGGAGAGGGCGGAATGTGCAACCTGGTGCTCGGCTTTCCGTCAAAGCTCCCGAAAAAACTGCTGGGATGGGGGGAGAAATAAAGGTAACGAAGCTCTTAATTAACCAAACTCTGCTCCAATCCATCCTCCCGGGCTCAGCTCCCTGGGAAATGTGGAATTTCCCACCTGGGGGACGGCACAGCCGCCTCTCCCAGGGGTGACCGTCACTCACGGGACAAACCCTGCTCAAAACAGTCCAAATGCTCCCCAGAAATGTGGGATTTTACAACGTTTGGCAAAGGAATTTGTCCCTCACGACTCCAGAAATCCCCTCGGGAATTGGGAATTGTCCGGGGTGGCAGCAGGGAGGGAGGGAAAGGAAAGGTGACACTGACTCCAAGGGGGGAGCAGAGAATTCCAGGTGAGGAAAAACGGCTCCAGCAGAAGAAAAAAATCCTCCTCAAACGCTACATCCAAACCAAGACCTGACAGAAACAATACACAAAGCCATCTGCTAAAGTGCCCCCCTCCTCATCCTCCCTTTCCCAAACCTCCAGGATGGATCCACGGATTCCTGCGGTTCCCTCTTTCCACACCCGAAGTCTCCAAAGTGCCCCAGGGCTCGAGGGAAGCTTTGGGGAGGGAGCCCGAATGCCAGCAGTGCTCTTTTATCTTTGGTCTGCCTAGAAAAAGACATCGGGGAGGCTCCAGCTCTCCCAGATTTCACCTGGACACACCCTGGACTCATCCAAGCACTCCCACGGCTCCGGGGAAGGGCTCCCTCCCTGCCTAGGAACAGAAAAGCTCTCGAGGATTTGCAGTCTAGAGCTCATTCTTTAATCAAATGGAGGAAAAAAAACCTGGAAAACCAAAAAAAAAACCAAAACAAAAAAAACCCCAAAAAAAAACCCAACCAGTGTAGGTGTTCTCCAAAAAAAATAATGACCTGATGCCACATGCCAGGAAGTACCTTTGTCCAAGAGGAGCCTGTCCCAAGCTCGGATTTTTCCCATTTTCCCCTGGGGAATTCTCTCGGGAGTTCTCGCCATCCAGCGGAGCAGTGGAGGAGGGAGGGAGGGAAGCAGGAGCATCCCCGCAGCTTTCCCTGCCCTGGCCTGGCTTTGGTGGAGTCTCCGGGGCCCTGGGCCGGGCACAGACGCCGCTGGAGCTCCCTCAGGCTTTGGAGCAGCCCTGAGTGTCCGTCTCTGGCTCCGAGGAGCTGCTCTCCGAGTCCATCTCGGCGCTCTCCTGCTGGTGCTTGTCCTGCAGCCGCTGCCGGATCCCCTGCAGGCGCAGCAGCAGCGCCTGGTAGTCGAAGTGGCCTCGCTTTTCCCCGAAAGGATCCTGGGAAAAACAACACCGGGGATGAGCCTCGTGATGCGGGGAGTTACCGTGGGGAGCGGTGATGGGGTGAAACGGGAAAAAATCCCAGGGTTAAGTCCCATCCTGGGGTGGATCCCGTCCTTAAATTCCCCCTGAAGAGGGTCCTTAAATTCCCCCTGGAGCTGTGGATCCCATCCTTAAATTCCCCCTGGAGAAACTCCTTAAATTCCCCCTGAAGAGGGTCCTTAAATTCCCCCTGGAGCTATGGATCCCATCCTTAAATTCCCCCTGGAGAAACTCCTTAAATTCCCCCTGAAGAGGGTCCTTAAATTCCCCCTGGAGCTGTGGATCCCATCCTTAAATTCCTCCTGGAGAAACTCCTTAAATTCCCCCTGGAGAGGGTCCTTAAATTCCTCCTGGAGCTGTGGATCCCATCCTTGAATTCCTGCTGGAAAAACTCCTTAAATTCCCCCTGGAGCCGTGGATTCCATCCTTAAATTCCCCCTGGAGAAACTCCTTAAATTCCCCCTGAAGAGGGTCCTTAAATTCCCCTGGAGCTGTGGATCCCATCCTTGAATTCCCCCTGGAGAGGGTCCTTAAATTCCCCCTGGAGCTGTGGATCCCATCCTTGAACTCCCCCTGGAAATCTCCTTCCATTCCCCCTTCCTGCCTGCCACCGAATCCAGGTGAAACCAAGCCCAGTTCCAGGGCTGGGAGAAGCCCCTGGAGAGAGTCTCAGCTCCAGGCTTTGTAAAGCTGAGCCTGGAGAAGATCCTGAGTGCATTCCCTGTGGATTACCCACCAGAACCTCCCGGCTCCACGGCTGATCCAAGCCGGGATACGGATTCCACGGCACGACCCAGGTGCAGATGTGCTGCACATCTGTCTCCAAGCACAGATCCTGACCCAAAACCTCTCCCAGACCTTTCCCTGCGGCCGTGTCTTGGGGCCAGCACTCACCTGCATGGTCTGGCCCTGCAGGTACAGCCTCTCTTTGCACACCCCCTCGTAGAAGTCGTAGTATTCCATGAAGGATTTCTCCATGACGCCCCTGGGACAGGCGGAGAGGACAAACGGTCACGGCGGCCCCGTTGCCAGCCACGGGACAGCCTGGCTGTCCCCAGAGGGCTGCAGGGAGGGGACAGAGCCCGGATCTGAGGGGGATCTTCCCTCCAGGAATTGGGATTTTCCCTGGCACACGAGGCCCCTTGGTTCCCAAATCCAGGCGGAGCTCGGTGCCACACCCCCCCCCCCCCCCCGCCCGGTGCAGCTCCCGGGATCGGCCCCCACGGACCCGAGCAAGCCCCGGCATTTGGGGAAAAACAGCTGGAAAATGGGTGCTGCTGCCCCCCGCCCCCCCAGGCCCTGCCCATCCCTACCGGAGGGGCTCGGGACAGGGACACTTCCCCTCGAGCATGTCACACACGGCCACGCGGATGGTCTCGTGCCGGATGCACTCGTTGTAGTTCTTGCTGTCCCCGGGGTGCCGCTCCTGGAAAACCATTGGGGATGGTGGGGGCAGATCCCAGCCCTGCATCCCTGCTGAGCGCTCCAGATCCCACCTTCCATCCCTGCTGAGCGCTCCAGATCCCAC
>NW_024580658.1:1017054-1017295 GCF_017639235.1 Corvus kubaryi
CGCTCCCGATCCCAGATTCCAGCCCTGCTGTCCACTCCAGATCCCACATTCCATCCCTCCTGAGCGCTCCAGATCCCACATCCCATCCCTGCTGAGCGCTCCAGATCCCACATCCCATCCCTGCTGACCGCTCCAGATCCCACATCCCATCCCTCCTGTCCACTCCCAATCCCAGCTGTGCCAGAGGCAGAGACAGCTGGGAAAGAGCCCAGTGATCCCAGTCCCAGGCTGGGATCTGCCC
>NW_024580658.1:1017305-1018419 GCF_017639235.1 Corvus kubaryi
GGCTGGGATCTGCCCCAGGAGCTGGGAAAGAGCCCAGTGATCCCAGTTCCAGGCTGGGATCTGCTCCAGGAGCGAGGTGTGGAGGGAGGCTGAGGCTCTCACCTGCTCGAAGCCCGGCTCGTTGTGATAAGGGTTCTCGGTCATCAGGGACTGGATGGAGATAAGGACCGAGGAGATGCTCTGGGCCGGGCTCCAGGCAGGGCCTGTCCACGTGCTGGGGCAGGAGAGCACAAAACCAGCAATTAATTAATGAATTAATGAATTAATGGTGGCCCGGGGAGCATCATCCCTCCAACAGCAGAGCCCAAAACTCCTGTGGGACCACAGCTGGATCTGAGGGAATGCACAGGAAAGGGACTGCAGCCCTCCCTGGGCACAAAGTCCAGTGCCCAAACCCTCCTTCCGTGAAGAATTCTTTCCTGATGTTTCCATGACTCCAGAACCATGGAACCCCAGAACCATGGAACCCCAGAACCATGGAATCCCAGAATCACGGAATCCCAGGAACCAGCGAGGTTGGAAAAGCCCCTTGTACACCCACCCAGCCCACCCCACGACCCAACCCCTCCTCACCAACCAAACCCCAGCCCCGAGTGCCACCTCCAGGCTCTGCCCAACCCCGTGCAGACGATTCCAGCGCCCAACCACTCCGTCAGCGAGGAATTTTTTCCTGATGTTTCGCCCAAACTTCCCCTGGCACGGCTCGAGCCGTGTCGTGGCGCGTTCCCGGGAGCAGAGCCGCCCTTACCCCAGGATGCTCAGGCAAACCTTCCCGTTGCGGTAGAAGTTGGGGTTGAACCTCACGGTGTTGTTGCCCGTGGTCATCAGCTTGACGCGGGGCGGGTGGATGGGGTAATCCGGGGGGCAGCGGAACAGGAACAGGAAGAAGCCGCCCTCGTAGGGAGTGTCGAAGGGGCCGGTGATCAGCGCGTGGATCTGCGAAACAGCGGCGGCCGGCTCGCCCTGGGCTCCCGATCCCACATTCCATCCCTCCTGAGCGCTCCCGATCCCAGCCCTGGGCTCCCGATCCCACACTCCATCCCTCCTGAGCACTCCCGATCCCACACTCCATCCCTCCTGAGCGCTCCAGATCCCACATTCCATCCCTGCTGAG
>NW_024580658.1:1018429-1021083 GCF_017639235.1 Corvus kubaryi
TCCATCCCTCCTGAGCACTCCCGATCCCACATTCCATCCCTGCTGAGTGCTCCTGATCCCACACTCCATCCCTGCTGAGTGCCCCCGATCCCAGCCCTGCGCTCCTAATCCCAGCCCTGCATCCCTGCTGAGTGCTCCAGATCCCAGATTCCATCCCTGCTGAGCACTCCAGATCCCAGCCCTGTGCTCCCAATCCCAGCCCTGCACTCCCAATCCCAGCCCTGCATTCCCAATCCCAGCCCTGCATTCCCAATCCCAGCCCTGTGCTCCCAATCCCAGCCCTGCACTCCCAATCCCAGCCCTGTGCTCCCAATCCCTGCCCTGCGCTCCCGATCCCAGCCCTGCATCCCTGCTGACCACTCCAGATCCCACATTCCATCCCTGCTGAGCGCTCCACATCCCAGCTCTGCATCCCTCCTGTCCCCTCCACATCCCATATTCCATCCCTCCTGTCCCCTCCAGATCTCACATTCCATCCCTCCTGTCCAATCCAAATCCCACATTCCATCCCTCCTGAGCACTCCACATCCCACATTCCATCCCTCCTGAGCACTCCACATCCCACATTCCACCCCTCCTGAGCACTCCACATCCCAGCTGTCTCTCTGTCCCTGACCAGCATTCCCAAATCCTCCTCAGAGCCTCTTCCTGGGAATGTGCAGCTGCTGCTGTGCCCTCCCACCTCCCCTCGCCCGCTGTGTCCCCCTCCTGTCCCACACTCCCAAACACAGGATCTTGGAATGCTCTGGGATGGAAGGGATGTTAAATCCCATCCAGCTCCATCCAGAGCCACCTCCCGCTATCCCAGGTGGCTCCAGCCTGGCCTTGGACACTTCCAGGGATCCAGGGGCAGCCACAGCCAGGAATTCCTCCCCAGTGTCCCATCCAGCCCTGCCCTATTCCAGTTTGAAGCCATTCCCTGGCTCCTGTCCCTCCATCCCCGGTCCCCAGTCCCTCTCCAGCTCTCCTGGAGCCCCTCCAGGCCCTGCAAGGGGCTCTTCCATTTAACCCCATCCCAACACCCCCAGGAAAGCCGGAGCCTTGCTGCTCCCTCATCCCGACTTCTGCCAGGACACTAAGGGAACATTCCAGCTGGGAAACCATCCCAAAAACCCCGGAGAGCCCCGCAGGGAGGAGGAGGAGGAAGCTCCAAACCTTCCTTACCTTGGTCATGTCGTGGGGATCAGGCACAACGAACATTCCTGGGGGTGGCTCCTTGTAAATAGACATGATATCCCTGGAAAAGGGAACAGGAATCAGCTGGGATCGCCCTGGGATGGGCCCAGGGGACAAATCCCTGCAGGGCTGCAAAGGGACAGACTTTTAAACTGGGATTTGGGAGGTTTTGTGCTGGCTCCGAGTGGTTTTTGGAGGAGCTCCTTTAATTGATCCCCAAAACATGGGCGAGGCATTCCAGAGGCACCGAGCACACCTGGATGAGCTCACAGCTGGGATTCTGCCACCTCCAGCACCCCGAATCAAAATCAAATGAAATCCCCACCGTGAATTCCCCTCGGGAACTCGTCCCCAACTTCTCTCAGGTGAGGTTTGGGATTTCACCTCTCCCTGCCGAGGTTTTCCCTCCTCACACCCGGATATTTCCAGGAGCCCTTTCTCCCCTGAGTCATTTATTCTCCCCAAGCCGTGACTCAACCGCTCCCGGCAATGTTTTGCTCCGATGAATTTGGAGTTAAAGGATCAGGGCACGGATTCCAGAGCTCCCAGGGAGCTTCTTCCCCTCCCAAACCTCATCCCAACAACCTTGTTCTCCAAGAACTCGGAGCAAACGAACCAAAACCCAACAAATCCCCTCCAACTCCACGCAGATCACGGATAAACCATTAAATTCCATCCTCCCAACCCTTTCTCCCACAGTCAGAGCTTCCCACTCTACCTCTCTTCCCCTTTGGGAAGCGGCCAGAGCTCGGGGAGGCTTCAAGGGGAGAGCAGCAGGAGAAGCCTCTCCCTTCCCTGCTGTGGGGAGCTCCGGGCTGGAAACTTCCCAAAAACCTGGTGCCACCTCTGGGAGACATTATCCAAGCTCCAGAGATGAGCAGGAGCCTGGCAGGCAGAAATTCCTGCTCCAAGGGAGAGGGACTTGGTGAATCAGAGCCAGCGTTGGGAGCGCCCGAGCTGATCCCTCATCCCAAAGGGGATCCTGGAAAGCTCAGGGCGGCCACACGGGTGGGCACTGCCAGGAAAGAGGGGGAATATGGGCAGCTTTGGGTAGAAATATCTTAATTTGGTCATCGTGGGGCTGAGGAGCCGGATCCAATCCCAGATTGAACGGGGGGGCTGCCAGCGACGCCGAGGGCGGGATTAGCACCAAGGAACTCTGCTGGGAGACAGCCCGGGGGTGGCCCAGGGGGACCCCGGGGGGGGGGCAGCTGTGACACCCATCCCCACCCAAACAGCGGGGCAGGGACATCCCAGGCCGGGAATTCCAGGCGGTTCTGGACAGGGCTTGGAACAACCTGCGATAGAGGAAGGTGTCCCTGCCCAAGGCCCCTTCCAACCCAAACCTGCCCGGGATTCCGGGATTCCAGGGCATGGTGGGGACCGGGGGCTGTGCTCAGGAGAGACCCGGGACACGGGGAGGGACCGGGGGCTGTGCCCAGGAGAGACCCGGGGCACGGGGAGGGACCGGGGGCTGT
>NW_024580658.1:1036083-1049206 GCF_017639235.1 Corvus kubaryi
TTTCCCCCCTTCTTTTCCATCTCTGCTCTGGTTTTTTGGGATTTCAGCCTTCCCTCAGGAAGTGCCCCATATGTGAGGAGGTTTTTCCCGAGGATTTCCCCATGGGGGACTTGCAGGAGCACATCCAGAGCCACCTCCTGGAGTGCCCCATCTGCAGCGAGAGCTTCGACGGGGCCTCCCCGCAGGTGTTCCGCGACCACATCTTCTGCCACAGCCTGGAATAACCCTCAATTCCTCCTTTTCTGCCCCAAAATCACCCCAAATCACCCAGCCCCTGCTGCTGATTCGGAGGTTTTGCCCCCCACCCCCCCCAAAATAAAAAGGGTCGACAGAAAAATCCCCGTCCTGAACCCAAACCTTGCCTTGAAGGAATTTTATGTCCTTGTTGAAAGAGCTAAAAGTCCTAAAATTTGGGGGTTTTAGGCCTTGTTAAACTATTTAAAACTCTTAAACTTGGGGGGTTTTAGGCCTTGTTAAACTATTTAAAACTCCTAAAATTGGGGGGGTTTAGGCCTTGTTAAAAGATTTAAAAATCCTAAAACTGGGGGGTTTTAGTCCTCATTAAAGAGCCAGAAGTCCTAAAATTGGGGATTTTTAGTCCTTGTTAAACAATTTAAAACTCCTAAAATTGGAGGGTTTTAGGCCTTGTTAAACAATTTAAAACTCCTAAAACTGGGGGGTTTTAGGCCTTGTTGAAAGAACTAAAAGTCCTAAAATTGGGGATTTTTAGTTCTCATTAAAAGAGCTAAAACTCCTAAAATTGGGGGGGTTTAGGCCTTGTTGAAAGAGCTAAAACTCCTAAAATTGGGGATTTTATCTCCTTGTTAAAAGATTTTAAAATCCTGAAATTGGGGGGTTTTAGTTCTCATTAAAAGAGCTGAAACTCCTAAAATTGGGGGGTTTTAGTCCTTGTTAAAAGATTTTAAAATCCTAAAACTGGGGATTGTTAGTCCTTGTTAAAAGATTTAAAACTCTTAAAATTGGGGGGATGTTTAGGCCTTGTTAAACAATTTAAAACTCCTAAAATTGGGGGGGTTTAGGCCTTGTTAAAATATTTAAAACTCTTAAAATAGGGGATTTTTAGTCCTTGTTAAAAGATTTAAAACTCTTAAAATTGGGGGGATTTTTAGGCCTTGTTAAACTATTTAAAACTTCTAAAATTGGGGATTTTTAGGCCTTGTTAAAAGAGCTAAAACTCCTAAAATTGGGGGGTTTTAGGCCTTGTTAAAAGATTTAAAAATCCTAAAATTGGGGATTTTTAGTCCTCATTAAAAGAGCTGAAACTCCTAAAATTGGGGGGTTTTCCTCTGCTAATTAATCGGGGTCCAAGGGATGGGGTGTGGCGCAGGAATTTCCATTTTTAGCCTGAAAAGCCCCGATTTTCATGGCTTTCTCTTTCATCTCTGAGGGCTGAGCAAAGAGCAGGAGCCTTTTCCGGGATTTTCCGGGATCCGGTTCCACTCCTGGAATGCAGAATTAATTACAGACACTTCCAAAATCGCCAAAGCAAACTTTTGTATGTAAAAAAAAAAACCCAAGGAGATGGGATTTCTCTTGGAGATCTCAAAGGTTAGGGCTGGTTTTAGGGTGAAAATCATTCCCTCAGCATTCCAGGATGAGGAAAACCTGGAATTCCTGCCCAGAGATATTCCCAGAGCCCACAGGGAAGCAGGAGCTGAGGATAAAAAACCCCTGGGGATCCTCGCTGAAATCAAATCCTGAATTTGGGTCATTTTGATGCCCCTAAACCTCATGGATTGCCCAAGAAGAGCCTGATCCCAACCCCAAATCCCTGGAATTTTCAGCCTTAAGTGCCTTGGGATAGCAGCTTATCCAATGAATATTTTTATTTTCCTTCAGGATTTTCAATTCCTGCTTAAAAGCTCTTTTTTTGGGGGGTGTGGGGTTTGTTTTTTTCCATGCAAACACAGCTGGGTGAAAATTCATCCTGGATTTTCCTGCTGAGGATCCGAACCCATAAAAAATCCTGGAGTTTGTATGGAGATGTAAGGAATATTTAGGGTTAAAAATAAGGTTTTTATCAGAGTTCTTCTGCCTGGAGGGGTGTGATACTGAGGAGCTTTATCCAACGAGACCGAACAGAAAATAACCTCAAAATAAAACTGAAAAAAAATCCATGGAAAATACCTCTGGAAATGATGTTGGAGTCTGTTCATCCTGGAAAAAACCTGGAGTTCTTGGGCTCCTCTGGGAGCTATTTGGGGGTTTTTTTGTGTGTGTGTTTATTACAAAAATATTTAAATTCTGAATAATTTTAGCCTTCAAAGGGGTGTTCCTGGGACATTCCCTTGGGAATCAGTGATGAAGGGCAGAGGAAAATTTGGGATAATGGATCAGGAAGCCAAAAATCCCAAAGCTCGGAGAATAAAGAGGGATAAATCCCATTATTCTGGATAAATCCTGTTATTCTGGATAAATCCCGTTATTCTGGATAAATCCCGTTATTCCTTGTCCCACAACAACGGAACCCTGGAAGTTTTTAGGGTTGGCAAAAACCTTTAGGATCATCCAGCACAGCCGCGATTTTTTCCGCCTAGACCAGGAAAAGGAGCTGGAAACCTCCTTGGAATGATGGAATATTTGCAATTAAACGTTTCCTGTGTCCGTGTTTTACGGTGATTTGTTCCTCCCGTGCGTCCCTGGCTCGTCCCCAGCCCGATTTCCACCCCTGAACACCCAAATTAATCCCAACCAGCCTCGTTTATCCCTCTGTTTTTCAGGAAAACGCTTTTTTCCCCCTAAAGTTTTCCACGTTCTTTTCCCCCATCCCTTGAGATTTTCCCATCCTTTTCCCACTTTTCCCTGAGCTTTTCCCATCCTTTTCCCTAAGATTTTCCCCATCCTTTTCCCACTTTCCCTGAGGTTTTCCACATCCTTTTCCCATTCCCTTGAGATATCTCCATCCTTTTCCCACTTTTCCCTGAGGTTTTCCCCATCCTTTTCCCATTCCCTGAGGTTTTTCCCCATCCTTTTCCCACTTTCCCTGAGCTTTCCCATCCTTTTCCCATTCCCTGAGGTTTTTCCCCATCCTTTTCCCACTTTTCCCTGAGGTTTTCCACATCCTTTTCCCATTCCCTTGAGATTTCTCCATCCTTTTCCCACTTTCCCTGAAGTTTCCCCATCCTTTTCCCACTTTCCCTGAGGTTTCCACGTCTTTTTCCCACTTTTCCCTGAGGTTTCCCCATCCTTTTCCCTGAAGTTTCCCCATCCTTTTCCCACTTAGTCCCTAAGATTTTCCCCATCCTTTTCCCACTTTTCCCTAAGATTTTCCACATCCTTTTCCCATTCCCTGAGCTTTTCCCATCCTTTTCCCATTCCCTGAGCTTTTCCCTCCTTTTTCCTGCCTCCTCACCGGCAGAGGGGGTCAGACCACAACAAATCCCACTGAAAATGAGATTTTTTTTTTTTTCCGCTGCTTTTTTCCACCATTTCCAGGAACATTTTTTTTCCCTGGGAGAACGACCCCGATCCCAAACTCCCAGAGCTCCAGGGATTGATTCAGCCCCGAAACCCAAATCCCTTCATCCATTTCCCCGGTGAGGTTTTTGTTTTGCCGGCGGTTCCCGGCGTTACTGACGCTGCTTTTGGAATGGGAAAAGGCTTTTCCAATCTTCTCTCCCTGTTTTTTTTTATGGATCCAGCCAGGAGCAGCTGGAGCGGCTGATAATCAGCTGGAGTTACATTCTGGAGCGGGGCCAGCGTTCCATTGGGGTTTATTGGAAATAAATTTTCCGGGAGATTTCCAGGAGTTTGACCCCGTTCCTACCCCGATTCCTGGGGAGGATGAGGATGAATTCCTTAGGGATGGCTCCAAAGGGAGGATTTCATGTTTTGAGAGGCAAATCCTGGGGAATTTTTTGGGGGGAAAATGGAATATTCAGAGCTGGAGGGGTCCTCCGAGTCCTCTCCTGGTCGTGTTTAGTGGCAGGACACAGGGAACGGATTCCCACTGCCACAGGGTGGGGTGAGGTGGGATTTGGGGATGCAAAACCCCAAAAGGGGAGGCGCTGGGATGGAATTCCCAAGGAATCTGGGGTTGCTCCCATCCCTGGGAGCATCCCAGGCCAGGTTGGAGCAGCTCGGCATGGTGGGAAATGTCCCTGGATGGGATTTAAGGTCCCAAATCCATCCCGATCCCAAATCCAAGCGTTTCTCCTCCTCTTTGTCCCAGATTAAACCCCGCGGGAAGAAGCGACCCTTGAACTGGTTTGGGAAGGGATCAATCCCGGAGTCCCCGCAGTTGCTCCCCCTAAAAGCCTCTCCCCCCTCCCTCATCCCACCAGGAATGCTTTCCATCCTCTTCCTCATTTATTCCCAGCACTACGGGGGAGAATGGGATCCCGGGATATCCCATAAATCACGCCTCGCCCGGGGTTTTAATGGGATCCCCGGGAGCGCCGTAAATCCGGGCAGCCCCGGCTCATCCCCTCCCTCATTTCCATCACAATTCCCCCTCTGGAGCCGCCGCGCTTCCCGCATGTGCCAGGCGGCCGGGATTGGTGGGATAGGGCCGGGAAAAACATCTGGGAATGGGGCCGGGGGATTGGGAACAGTTGGCGGCTGCGGAAGCAGCTGCGGGGTGGGAACGGCCTGAGCCGTCCGGGCTGGAGAGCGACAATTCCAGGCGGGAATGGCAGAGCCAGGGATGCTCCCGGGATGTGTCACCGCTTCCAGCTGGGGCTGCGGGATAAATCCCCGCCACTGCAGGGGTTTCGTGGGGTTTGCATCCCGCCTGGAGCGCTGCTGGAAGGCAGGGAGGGCTTCCCAAGAGGAATTTTTTGGAGTTCCCCAGCCAATCCAGGGCGGTTTTGAGTCCTCGCCCCGATCCAAGCTTTGTGCTCTTCACCGGAGCTGGGTTGTTACGAATTCCCCCCTTTCCTCATCCCCCAAAATCCGCTGGGATCGCGGCCCCAAAGATTCCTGGGAAGGGCCTGGAGCTCGCTCGCCCATGGGATAAAGGATTTTATGGAATTACGGCAGGACCGGCACAGCCCCGCTCGAGCCCATCCCACTCGCTGGGAAAGAAATCCTGGGAATGGCCCCACAGATCCCGAATGGATCCCGTTAAATCCCGTTCCCATCGCACCCTCACAGCTCCCACGGGAGTTGTTCCCCACGGGAATCTTTTCCTGATTAAAAATCGCTCCTGTTTTACACAGACACGAAGGAATTCGGCCAAAAACGCGTGGGAAATTTGTGGCAAAATCCCTTTTTCCCCCTTTCCCAGGCTGAACTTTAATTTTTGGGAAAAGCTGGGATGGGGAAAAAAGGATGGAGCCAGAAGGGATGGATTCACTCCAGGCTCGGGAGGGGGTTTAACCTTTCCTGAGGTTTTCCCAGCCTGGAAAACCTGGCGGGGCTCCTCACGCTGCGCTTGAGGCCGGAATCCGTGGGGAATTCTCCAGCGGGAGGGAGCAGCTGCTCCGGGAGGAGCCGCTAATTCCAGCCGGTAATTCCAGCCCTGCGGCTCCGCAGCATCTGGAACGAGCCGGGAATATCGGCGGCGCTTTGATGAGCGGAATTCCCGTGGGAATGCCGGGACTGCGGCGTCCAAACGCCACCTGACGCGGGCAGGGACAATGGGAAAAGCCAAACGCTCGCCCGGCCTGGAGATTCCCAACGGGTTTTGCCCTAAATTTGGGGTTTTTCTAGAAAAACTCCCCGTTCCCTCTGCCGTACGCTGAATTTAATTCCGTTTTCTTTTAACAATATTTGTAATATTTCTGGGGAGCAGCTGCCGCCCGCGTTCTGCCGCACGGCTGAGGGGCACATATGGGATGCGAATTCCTGGGAATTATGGCCGGGTTGGAGCCGTTTGTCTGAACCCAGGCCAGCCCTAATGGAGCCATTAGGGGCTGACAACCCGTCCCTAAACCCGGCTTTGTTAGGAAAAGGCTGATCCCAAACCTGGGGGAGGTTGGGAAGAGGGGCTGGATCCTTACAGGAAAAAGAGACGTTCTAATATTTTATTTTATTTTATTTTATTGTATCGTATCGTATCATATTGTATCTTATTGTACTTTATTGTATTTTGTATTTCGTATTTTATTTTTTTATTTTTTATTTTTTATTTTTTATTTTTTATTTTTATTGTATTTTATTGTATTTTATTTTATATTATTTTATCTTATTTTATTTTATATTATATTATTTTATTTTATTTTTAAGGGGTTTTTTAGGCAGCACAGAGGTTTTAACCCCTTCAGGACGTCCCTTCTCTCTTATTTAATATGAATTTAATAATTTGGGAAAACCCCCAGATCCTGCCATGAAAAAAACCCAAAATCCTGCCAGGAAGCCCCAAAATCCTCCCATGAAAAAAAACCCAAAATCCTGCCAGGAAGCCCCAAAATCCTCCCATGAAAAAAACCCAAAAATCCTGCCAGGAAACCCCAAATCCTGCCATGAAAAAAACCCAAAATCCTGCCAGAACCCCCCAAAATTCTGCCATGAAAAAAACCCAAAATCCTGCCATGAAAAAAAACCAAAATCCTGCCAGAAACCCCCAAATCCTGCCATGAAAAAAAACCCCAAAATCCTGCCCGGAACCCCCAAAATCCCTGGGCGGGGAACAGCCCCCCCTTATTACCCTGCCGCTCATGAATATTCAAATAAGCGCTCTGTGATTGGCTGTGGAGTGGGAAAAGGCCACGCCCCATCCCCGGCGCATCCTGGGTTGCCATAGCAACACTTCCCCTTTGCTTTACCCAATCAGAAGGCAGTATGCTAATGAGGGGGCGTGGCGCCGGCCGTCCCGGTCCGGCCGCGTTGGGTCCGTGCCGGTCCCGGGTGACAAATCCAGGGAAAAACCTCGGGAAAAGGAGCCCCGGGAGCCGGGCTGGGGCTGCACTTGGGCTCCTGGGATGCGGAATTCCCTCCTGGATCAGGGACGGGGCCCCGGGGCGGAGTTTGCGTCGTGTCTTGGGTGGAGAGGCCGAAACAATCGTGGTGCAGTCGCGGAATTCCATGGGTTGGGCGGGAAGGACCGGAAATCCCATCCAGCTCCATCCAGGGACACCTCCCACCATCCCAGCGCGCTCCCAGCCCTGCCCAACCTGGCCTTGGACACTTCCAGGCGTGGGGCAGCCGCAGCTCCTCCGGGAATTCCATCCCAGCTTCTCCCCACCCTCCCATCCAACATTTCCTCCCTCATTCCCACCCCAACCCCACTGCAGAACTCCCACATTGACATTCGCCCACCCCAAAGTTTCATTCCCGCAGCGTTGTTTCACCCTCATCCCTGGAACTGTCGGAAAACAAGAGCCTCGGTGGCCGCTCCGTTTTGTTTTCCGCAGGGTTTGGCAGCGGCTCCCGGAATTCCCGCGTGGATGCGGCAGCTCCGGGCGCCCCCAGGGTCAGGGTCAGGGTCAGGGTTAGGCTCAGGCTCCATCAGAGCCTTTTCGGGCCCCGCTGCGGCCCCTGTTGTTGTAACATTTGCTCCTCGCGGGGATCCGCCGCCCCCGATGTTTAATCTTCCTCGAGTGCGAGCTTGTCCCGCTTCCCAGATTTCCCCGGGAATGGCTGGAGCCAGGCAAGAAGCCCAAGTTTCGCCTCTGTGAGCTCCTGCCAGGATCTGCTGGAGCCGTGCCCCGGGAGGGGAGCAAGAACCGCTGCCGATGGCTCCGTTCCCAACCCAAACAAAGCAGCGTCCAGGGCTGTAGTCCAGGAATCCTCGGGAATATCAGTGGAGCTGTTCATGCTGGGAAGATCCTGGGATGGAGAGAAATCGGAGGTTTTGGTAGAGTTTATGAGGGGTTGGCCAGAGGATCCCCTAAACCAGGCCAATCCCAGAATCCCGGGATTGCTGAGGTTGGAAAAGCACTCCGGGATTATCAACCTGTGCCCAATCCCCAGCCCAGAGCACCGAGCGACACTTCCAGGAATTCCTTGGACACCAGCCTAGAAAATCTCCATTAAAAGGATGCTGTAATGCCAACATTCCCTAATTCCTGTTGTGTCCATTGATCCCGGTTCCCTCCTCAGAGTCAGGACAACGTGAGGCCCAATTGCTGAGAAAAAACCAGGATTTTTATCCATAAATTGAACTTTTTATCCCTAAACTGGGCTCTTCCCATCCCCACATCCAAGAGGGACATCAAACCCAGCCAGGAGCTGCTCTGCCACCTCTGAATTCCAAGGATAATCCCTTTTCCCAAGTTTTACTGCTCTGTCACCCAGCCGGGGCTCCAGCAGCTCCTTCAGCCTTGCCCCGGGGTGAGCCGTAAATGGAATTTCCCGGTCATTCCCTGCAGATCCATCACTGCCGGCAGGAGAAAAATGATCCTTTCCCAGCTTATTCCGCTCCCAAACGGCTCCGGAGGTTTTCACCTTGACAGGAATTCAGGGATCTAGGGATGGATGGATGGGACGGGGAAATTTCATCCCTCAGCAGCAGCCGAGCACGTAAAAGATGATTTTCCCTTGTCCTATTCCGAACAATTTTCTCCCCAAAGCGTTTTTGACGGACGTTGTAATTCCTAACGGAGTTTGAGATGAGATCTTAATGAGCTCCCTGCTTGTTTGGATTTTGGATCATTCGAGGCGCAACATTTGCTTTTCCTTGGGTTTCTTGTGGGCACGCGGGGCTGGGTGGGCTCCGAGCCGAGCTCCCTGCGGGGTTTTTAGGGGATGTTCCAAGGAAAGGATGGAATGTCTGGAAAAACGAGGAGAGACGGAAGGCAGGACAGGCAAAGGAGGAAAAGAAAGTGGGAACTGGGATTTGCTGGAGCGGGAGAGGGGCAGGGCCGAGCCCAGGCTCCCTTCCTGCCGTTGGTGGAAATAAATGTTCCAAAAATCAGTTCTAGCTCCAAAGCTGCCAAACCTTGGAATATTCCAGCCCCAGGGACACTTCCCACCATCCCAGGGTGATCCAACGAGTCCTGGGATACTCCCAGGGATGGGGCAGCCCCAGATTCCCCAGGAATTCCATCCCTGCCCCTCCCCACCCTCCCAGGGAGGAATTTCTCCCCAAAATCCCCTCCTGAATGCATTTCTCTGTCTTTAAAAGAGGAGCAGCGATGCCTGGATCTGGAAAGTTCTGGAATTCCAGGAGGGTTTGGGTGGGAAGGGACCTTAAATCCCATCCAGGGACAACTCCCACCATCCCAGGCTGCTCCAAGCGCCGTCCAGCCCGGCCTTGGGCCCTTCCAGGGATCCAGGGGCAGCCCCAGATTCCCTGGGAATTCCATCCCAGCGCCTCCCCACCCTCCAGGGAAGAATTCCCTCCGGATAGAAAGAATTAATTAACCTTGTATCATTCTGGTGCTGTTTTCCACGAAGCTTTACCGTAGGAAAAAAAAAAAATAATGAAAATAAAAAGATGTTTACGAGAAAAATGAATTTCAGAAGGGAAAAAAAAAACCCCAAAAACTGGTGCTAAATGCAAAAAGAATTCATTGTCCTTCTTCTGGAAGGAGCTGAGGGCTGGGAAGGTTGGGGATCATTCCAGCCGGGAATTAACTCAGCTGATAATTGGCTGGAGAGCAGGAGCTGCCCGGGCAGGGGGCTCATCCCCCCCGGAAAATGCTGATTCCCGGAATTGTGGCGCTGATGAGATTGAGCCGGAGCGGAATGGAAACTGTTGAGCCTCATTTATTGGGTTCTTCCGAGTAATGGGATCGGGCCGGGCGCCTCCGAGCCATTAAATCTCCCGTGCTTAATTAAGAAACTCCGCAGATTGACCGGGATGGGGCGGGGTGGGAGGGAGGAGCTCTGGTCCCTCTGCAACCCCGAGTTTATTTATTTATTCCTGCCCCGAGCTGAGGAATGATTCCATTGATGAGAGCGGAGTTAATCCCGCCAGGAAAAAAGATATGGGAAAGGAAAACCAGGAATATTCCCAAATTATCCCATTCTCCAGAGCTGAGTTAATTCTGCTTGGAAAAAATATATGGGAAGGGAAAAAAGCAGAATATTCCCAAATATCCCATTCTCCAGAGCTGAGTTAATTCTGCCGGGGAAAAAAAGACGTGGGAAGGGAAAAAGCAGAATATTCCTAAATTATTCCATTTATGAGAGCTGAGTTAATTCCGCCGGCAACAAAAGATGTGGGAAAGGAAAAACAGGAATAATCCCAAATTATCCCGTTATCCAGAGCTGAGTTAATTCTGCTTGGAAAAAAATACACAGGAAGGGAAAAAAGCAGAATATTCCCAGATTAACCCATTATCCAGAGCTGAGTTCATTCTGCTGGAAAAATCCCGGGACATTCCCAAGGTGTTCCCGGAGGGATCGGGATCGGGGCTTTTCTCCCTGAGCATCCTCCCACGCTTGGCTGAGCCTCCAGATCTCTCCCGGAGCTTTTCCCAGCTCGCTTTGGGTTTTGCTGCTGGAGAAATGAAGGAGCTCAAGCAAAGCGAAGATCGGGAAGGAAAATCAGGAAGGAAAATGGGGAAGGAAAATGGGGAAGGAAAATGGGGAAGGAAAATGGGGAAGGAAAATGAGGAAGGAAAATCAGGAAGGAAAATGGGGAAGGAAAATCAGGAAGGAAAATGGGGAAGGAAAATCAGGAAGGAAAATCAGGAAGGAAAATGGGGAAGGAAAATGAGGAAGGAAAATGGGGAAGGAAAATGGGGAAGGAAAATGAGGAAGGAAAATGGGGAAGGAAAATGAGGAAGGAAAATGGGGAAGGAAAATCAGGAAGGAAAATCGGGAAGGAAAATGGGGAAGGAAAATCAGGAAGGAAAATCGGGAAGGAAAATCAGGAAGGAAGCGCCTCCGGGGGAGTTTGTTCTCCGCGGGGCTCGTTTCCGTTCTTGCCCGGAGATCAAATTCCTCCCATTCCTAATTAAACTCTGCTTTTCCTCCCTCTAAGGAGATGTTCCCATTCCCGGAGTTTTCCAGGTAATCTTGGATCACCAGGACACAACAATTCCACTTTTTCACAGCGTTTGTTATCTTTATTCCCACCCAATTTTTCCCATTTCTTTCCTACTCCAAGCTTTTCCTCTGCCATTCTCCTGGAGTTCTCTGCCCGCAGATCCAGCAGCTGGGATGATCCCTGATCCCAGCACTGGGAAGGCGATGGAATTCCCATTCCCGGAGGGATTTGAAGCCCCTCTGGATGGGCCGAGGTCAGGGCTGGCCTTGGAATGAGGGACGCGGTGACCTCAGAGGTCTTTTCCGACCTTAACCATTCCCAGCTCCTCCTTTAAACCCTTTTTCCATGGATTTGGAGCGTTCTCAGTCAGTGAGGTTGGAACGATTGAGGCTCCTCGGCCTGAGCAGGACGCAAATGAAATCAAAATGAAAATTGTATCGAGGATCAGAGCAGAGATTGAGCGGCGGCGGCGCCCCAGCTCCTCCCAAATCCGCGTTTGCCACCGAAATTCCTGGAATTTCACCCTTTTCCGGGATCCTGTTTGCTTTTAATCCCTGCCTGGAGCGGCGGGGCTGCGATTTCGGGCGCACATCAGAGATGGTTTTATTAAAATCTGGATTTTCTAGGCC
The DNA here is from genome assembly GCF_017639235.1 of Corvus kubaryi. NCBI lineage: Eukaryota > Metazoa > Chordata > Aves > Passeriformes > Corvidae > Corvus > Corvus kubaryi. Next base: position 1,047,553 of record NW_024580658.1, read on the forward strand.
AAAGCCGTTCTGTGCCAGCTGCCCGTGTTAAAAATCCAGGGACTGGATTATCCCGAATGGCAAATCCAAGCCCCAATTGTTGGGAACACCCGGATAAAATCCGGTTGATCCTGGAACACAATCTGGTGTGAACTGATATTTATTATTATTAATATATCATTATTATCATCATTATCATCATTATTGTTATTTATTTTTATTCTTATCAATTTTTTATTATTTTTATTCTTATTCTTACTTTTATTCTTATTCTCATCTCTGTTATTTTTCGTTCTTATTATTCTCATTCTTATTAATTTTATTGTCATTGATACTATTTTTATTTATAATTTTATTTTAATTTTTTAAATTTTTATTTGAATTTTCTTTATTATTGACGTTATTGTTTTATGATTTTTATTGTTTTTATGATCTTTATTGCATTTTTTCATTTTCATTTTCATTTTCTTATTTTTTACTTTTACTTTACTTTTATTTTTATTTTTATTTTTATTTTTATTTTTATTTTTATTTTTATTTCTATTTCTATTTCTATTTCTATTTCTATTTTTACTTTATTTTTATTTTTATTTTTATTTTTATTTTTATATTTACTTTATTTTAATTTTTATTTTTATTATTTATTTTTATTTTTATTTTTTATTTTTATTTCTATTTCTATTTCTATTTCTATTTCTATTTCTATTTTTGTTTTTATTTTTATTTTTATTTATTTTTTATTTTTATTTTTATTTATTTTTAATTTTAATTTTAATTTTAATTTTTATTTTTATTTTTATTTTTATTTTTATTTTTATTTTTATTTTTTTTATTTATTTTTATTTTTACTCTTTTTTTAAATTTTATTTTCATTTTCATTTTTATTTTCATTTTTATTTTCATTTTTATTTTCTTTTTTATTTTCATTTTTATTTTCATTTTTATTTCCCAGCTTCTCTCTCCCCACTTTTTTCCCTGCGAATGTTTCGGCTCTCGGGCGTTCTCGGCCGGCAGAGGGGGACAGACTCCAGCGAATCTCCGGGAAAGCGGGAATGCTGCTCCCGGCTCCCCCTCGGTGGCACTTTTAGGGCTGGAAGGGGCGGGACGTGGCTCAAATTCCAGCTCCTCTCTCGCTGCTCCCGGGGCTGGGACGGGCTCAGTCCCAGCCGCGATTCCCAAATCTCTAAAACCCCAACATTTTACCAAGGACAGGGCGGATAAAAACCGAGGAGTTTTCCCCCAGTTTAAATAAAGATTTGTGGCTTGGTGAACCCCAAATTCTGGAATTTCCGTCGCCTCTGAGCTCAGGGATCCAGCTCGGGGTGCCCCTGACCGGGCTCCCCCTCTGCGTGCCCGGAAATCCAGCACAGCTCCCAATAAACCACGGGAGCCCAAAGAAATCCCAAAGGGCTTGGGGCAGGAGGGATCCCTCGGGAAGGGCTCCAAATCCTCGTCCAGGAGATCCCAGGGCCAGGGCAGGAGGGAAAAACCCCTCGGATTTCTCATCCCAGGCCGCCAAAACCTCAATTCCTTTTCTAATCCCAGGCCTCAAAACCATCAATTTCTTCCCTAATTCCAGGCTCCTAAATCCTGGATTTCTTTCTTCATTCCAGGCCTCCAAAACCTTCATTCCTTTCCTCATCCCAGGCCTCCAAAACCTCAATTCCTTTCCTAA
>NW_024580658.1:1049216-1050830 GCF_017639235.1 Corvus kubaryi
CATCCCAGGCCTCCAAAACCTCAATTCCTTTCCTAATCCCAGGCCTCCAAAACCTCGATTCCTTTCCTCATCCCCGGCCTCCAAAACCTTAATTCCTTTCCTCATCCCCGGCCTCCAAAACCTCAATTCCTTTTCTAATCCCAGGCCTCAAAACCATCAATTTCTTCCCTAATTCCAGGTTTCTAAATCCTGGATTTCTTTCCTCATTCCAGGCCCTCAAAACCTTCATTCCTTTCCTAATCCCAGGCCTTTAAAACCTGGATTCCTTCTCCAATTCCAGGCTTTGGAATTTGTGCCTTTCCAGGTCTTTGTGCCCAGGAGAGCTGCAGATAATTCCGATTTTCTCCTCTGACTCAGCGCTGCGTCCTCCATTTGTTATCCCGAGGTAAAAAACACCCCAAATCCCTGATTTTCATTCTAAAGCCGTTCAGGGGTGAAGGATCGGGCGCTGCTGAATCGATTTGCTCCTGTGGGAGATGATTCATCGGGAACATCCCGGGCATGGAAGCGGCCTCAGGAGTGATGGATGAACTCCAGGGATTTTATATTTGCCAGGAAAAGCCTTGACAAGGAGGTGCCGCCTTCGATCTGAGCCTCGGGAGGCAGCACAGGACAAATCTCCTGCCAGAAATGAGGATTTTTTGGGATGTTTCCCAAGTTGAACAGCACCTGGGGGAGGCAATTTGGGATTTGTTCCATCCCAGGATTTCAGTCTCTTCCAAAAAATCCCGTTTGGGGTTTCTGTGAGGTGGCTTCAGGAGCATGGAGGGTGCTGGAAATGCCACCAAAACGATGGAATTGATCTCGGGATTGGGGTTTGCAGCACGAGGAGAAGCTGGATGTGAAATGCCTTGAATTTAATTCCCTGGGAATTGGCAATCCGTGAGCATCTCCACCTGAAATATCCCAAACTCCGGAATCTGAGCTGGCCTGGATCAATTCCAGCCCGAAATCTCAGCATTAATTTGGTAATTATTGGTAATCTGGCAATGCCTTCCAATTTTGGAAATGCCTTCCAATTTTGGAAATTCCTTCAATTTTTTGGGCAATTCCTTCCAATTTCCGTCAATTCCTTCCAGTTTCTGGCCATTCCTTCTAATTTTTGGCCATTCCTTCTAATTTTTGGCCATTCCTTCTAATTTTTGGCCATTCCTTCCAATTTTTGGCCATTCCTTCCAATTTTTGGCCATTCCTTCCAATTTTTTGGCAATTCCTCCCGTTTCTGGTTGTTAATACTTCTGAAAAGTCAGATTAATGCCCTCAGTGCCCAAATGGGAACAGAGCTCCTTAAAATCACGATGGAGAACGACCACGGCGCCTTCTTGTGTAAGGACAGGGGAAGCAGCCGGGCTTCAACCCCGCTGGAAGGAGAAACTGCTCCGTGCCTGAGCTCATTTTCCATCGGGTTCTGCTCCCAGGAGCCGCCTCAGAGCTGATTTTCCATCGGGTTTCCATCCCAGGATCCTCCTCAGAGCTGATTTTCCATCGGGTTCTGCTCCCAGAAGTCATCTCCAATCTGATTTTCCATCGGGTTTCCATCCCAGGAGCCACCTCGGATCTCATTTTCCATCGGATTTCCATCCCAGGAGCCACCTCGGATCTCATTTTCCATCA
>NW_024580658.1:1050930-1052100 GCF_017639235.1 Corvus kubaryi
CATCAGGTTTCCATCCCAGGAGCCACCTCGGATCTCATTTTCCATCAGGTTTCCATCCCAGGAGCCACCTCGGATCTCATTTTCCATCAAGTTTCCATCCCAGGAGCCACCTCGGATCTCATTTTCCATCAAGTTTCCATCCCGGGATCCCCCTCAGAGCTGATTTTCCATCGGATTTCCATCCCAGGATCCTCCTCCCATCTCATTTTCCATCAGGTTCTGCTCCCAGGATCCACCTCGGATCTCATTTTCCATCACATTTCCATCCCAGGATCCACCTCGGATCTCATTTTCCATCACATTTCCATCCCAGGATCCTCCTCAGAGCTCATTTTCCATTGGATTTCCATCCCAGGAGTCGCCTCAGGGCTCATTTTCCATCAGGTTCTGCTCCCAGAAGTCACCTCCGACCTGATTTTCCATCACGTTTCCATCCCAGGAGCAGCCCCAGCCCCACCTCGGGGTCACCGAGCGGGGTCCGGAGGGTGCCGGCCTCGGGGTTGTTTTTCCAGCGCCACAAAACGGGGTCGGTGTCACCCAGCAGAGGCTCTGCCCTCGTCCCCTCCGTTATTCCATCCCGGAGTTCATCCAAAGGAAAATGAGGATTTGGGGCTCAGCCGAGGTTGGGCTCAGACCTTGGCCGGAAGACGTTTGGTTGGTCCTGGGGTCCCTTCCCTGTGGTGCCGAATTCCCGGCGCTTCCCAGCGGGAATCAAACTTCCAGCAGGAAGATGAAGTTGTTTTGTCATTTTTAATTCCTTGGGGATGAGAGCTGGGAAAGAGGAGTCGTGAGAAAAACAGGGGAAAAGGGGTTTCTTTGTGGGGAAGGTGCTGGGGTTCATCCTGATCCCTTCTGAGCCCTAAAATCCCAGTTCCTGTTATCCTGGGGGTGTTCAGGCCCCGAGCTCGTGGGTCACCGGTGCACCAGAAGAACAGCAGGAGCGGGAATTGCTCCCGATTCCAGGTGCAGAGAAAACCCTTCCATCCCATTTTCCCGATTCCAGGTGCAGAGAAAACCCTTCCATCCCATTTTCCCGATTTCAGGTGCAGAGAAAACCCTTCCATCCCATTTTCCCGATTTCAGGTGCAGAGAAAACCCTTCCATCCCATTTTCCCATTTTCCAGTACAAACAAACCCCTTCCATCCCATTTTCCCAATTTCAGGTACAAA
>NW_024580658.1:1052110-1057955 GCF_017639235.1 Corvus kubaryi
CCATTTTCCCAATTTCAGGTACAAACAAACCCCTTCCATCCCATTTTTTGCCATTTTCAGGCACAAATAAATCCCTTCAATCCCATTTTGCACCCCCGTGTTGCTGCAGGGGGGGTTCTGCACCCCGGAAACCGCAGGAATTTCCAGCCTGGATCCCAAAATTCCCAATTCCAGGTGGGGCAGGATGAAGGATTTGGGATATTTTAGGAAGGAGCCAGAAAAATGGAGGTGGGGGCGGTGTGGGGTGCTGGCAGCCCCTGGGTTTGAGCAGCGCCAGGGTGGGGAGTGTGATTTAAAATCCATTAATTGATCGAATAATTAATGAATGAATTAATAAATAGAATGAATAAATGGATAAATAGAATGAGTAAATTAATACATTGATTAATAAATTAGCAAATGGATTAATAAATGGATTGATAAATGGATAAATAGATGAATAAAGGAATTAATGGTTAATAAATTCATAAATGGATTAATAAATTAATAAATTGATGAAAAAATTATAAATAGATGAAAAATGCATAAATAGACTCATAAATGGATAAATAGATGAATAAATGAATAAATAGAATGAGTAAATGAATAAATAGATTAACAAATTAATAAATAGATGAAAATTGATAAAGAGATAAAAAAAGGATAATATATTACTAAATTGATAAATAGATTATTAAATGGATAAAGAGATTAAGAAATAGATAAAGAGACTAATAAACAGATAAATAGATGAAAAATTGGTTAATAGATTAACAAATGGATAAATAGATTTAAAATGGATAAATAGATGAATAAATTGATAAATAGGTTAATAAATGAATAAATAGATGAATAGATGAATAAATGGATAAATAGATTCATAAATGGATAAAGAGATTCATAAATGGATAAAGAGATTAATAAATGGATAAAGAGATTAATAAATTAATGCATAGATGAATAAATGGATACATAAATGAATAAATGAATAAAGAGATGAATAAATTAATAAAGAGATGAATAAATGGATAAAGAGATTAATAAATGAATAAATAGATTAATAAATGGATAAAGAGATGAATAAATGGATAAATAGATGAATAAATTAATAAAGAGATGAATAAATGGATAAAGAGATTGATAAATGAATGCATAGATAAATAAATGAATAAATAGATGAATAAATTGATAAATAGATGAATAAATGAATAAATAGATGGATAAATAGATAAATAAATTAATAAAGAGATGAATAAATGAATAAAGAGATGAATAAATGGATGGACAGATATGAGTAAATGAACTCATGCCACGAGGTCACCGCTCCAAACGGCCCCCAATTAGCAGCATTTTAATGAAGCTCTGCCCGGGCCGGGAGCAGCACGAGCTCGGCCAGGCTCGGGGCAGAGCTCTGGGCAGTGGAAATGGGATTTGGGGAGCGGAAAATGGGATTTGGGGGGCGGGAAATGGGATTTGGGGGGCGGGAAATGGGATTTGGGGGGCGGAAAATGGGATTTGGGGAGCTCTGAGCCGTTCCCAGCGTGGCTCCGAGCAAAAGCAGCTCCTGGCCGCGGCTCCGGAGCCGAAGCGCTGGAATCGCGTCCGCGGGGATCGGGAATGCGCCGGTCCCAGCGCCCCTGCGCAGCTGGCGAGGCTCGGGCCGCCTTTGGGAACGCGGCTTTTGGGATTTCGGGAGCTGTGTGCTCTGGGGATGGATGTTCCAGGCGGGGATGGCACTGCTGGAGGGCTCCGGCTCCTTCCCGCTGGAATTCTTCTGGATTTCCTCCCTCGCAGCAGGGCCGGGAGAGCCCTCGTGTGGAGTCCTGGGTGGTTTAACCCAGCAAATATGGGCATGAGGGGGAGAAAAGGGGGGTTTTCTTTAGGATATCGGCGATAAAACCGCGTTTTCTTCGAGAAAAGAAACCGAATTTTGTGGCCTGAGTGAAATGTCTGAGTGGAAAAAGGAGGAATTCAGGCAAAGAGATCCAGGAGGGGGAAATAGTCACTTCTTCATCTTTTTCCTGGGAAAAAATAACTGAGGGGGGAAGGAATGGAAAATGAAGGGAAATGAAGGAAAAATGAGGGGAAATGAAGGAAAATGAAGGAAAATGAAGAAAAAAGGGAAATGAAGAAAAAATGAAGGAAAAATGAAGGAAAATGAAGGAAAAAGGAAGGGAAATGAAGAAAAAATGAAGAAAAAATGAAGGAAAAATGAAGGAAAAATGGAGGGAAATGGAGGGAAAATGAAGGAAAAATGAAAGAGAACGGAGGAAAGTAAACGGAAAATTAATGGAAAATGAATTTTAAATGAAGGAAAATTAAGGAAAATTAGGGGAAATTAAGGAAAAACTGAGGAAAAAATGAATGAAAGAATGAAAAACGCGAAGCCACCGGCGGCGGGGTCACACGCCGAGTCCAACAGAGCAGCTCTGGGCGCAGGAAAACGCGATCCCATTAAATCCCAGGGTGGGAACATCGCTCGCACCAGGATTTTATGGCCCTGGCACTCCTCAAAGGCTCCGGGAGGAGCCGGAGGTTGTTGGGAATGACGGGGAACAGCGCCGGGATTTGGGAAGCGGTTGGGAAGCTCTGATGTGGTGAGGAGGCAGCGCTGCCTCTCCCGCTGGGATGAAATGTGGGCACGGGCGTTGAAAAATTCGGATTATTTTGGGAATGGGCGGCCAGGTGCGGTGTGGGTGTGCCAGGATCTGCTTCGGCTCCGAGGACACCGCTCTGGGCAGGGCTGCGAGGACTTTTCCCACCGGGAATGGCTGAAGATGAGCTCGGAAGGGCTTTTTGATGTGGCCTCGAGAATTTATTTGAGCTGAAATTATGCTTTGGGAATCTTACCTGAAATCGTGCCTGGATCAGCGGCAAGAATTGGGCTAAAATGAGGAGGAAAATGTGGTTTGAGAGCAGCAAAATTCCCAGGAGAGGTGGGGAACTGCTCAGGTGTGGGGCTCTGCGGCCAGGAAAAAATCCCAGAAAAAATCTGGGAGCTGGGAGTTTCAATATCCGGACTTTTAACGAGCTAAAACCAATCAGAGCTGCCCGAAAGCGGAATTGTTTTGGAGTGGAAATCGTGATCAGTGAGCCCCAAACAGCACAAAACCACCTGGCACGACAGCACGGGGAGATGCCTCAGGGTGGGAATAAGGAAAGATAACCTGGACGCAGAAAGAAATTCCAAGGGGGAGGAAAAAAGCGGTTTATAGATAACTGCTCCAAAGGCAGTGATTTAATTTTAATTTTCACATCCGGGTTGTTTAATCCGGATAATTTAAGGGGGGGAGGAGGGGATGGATTCTCCTTGGTGGAGAACGCGAAGGTGGCAGAGACCGCCTGGAAACCGGGATGTGGAAAGGATGGGAGAGGCGGCTGGAAGCTGCGTTGTTCCATCCCAGAAGTGACTCCAGGAGGGAAATTTGGAGGTTTTCCAAGCGGATCCCGTTCCCCGCCGGGATCCCAAGGACCCCCCCGGGATAAATTTGTCGGGAAGAAGAAGAAAAACAAAGAAGAAAACGAAAGCGAAATAATCCAGAATTTACGCGTGGAGGTGGCGCCGGCTTTGTTCCCGAAAAACCTGAAATCCGTGGCGACATTGGCACCTTTGGGGGGCACTTTTGGGGGCACTTTGCGTTGGTTTAATTCTAATTAATGGGATAATTAACACAAAACCGAGCGGTTGCGCTCGAGGCGGGAGCTGGATCCTGTTGGGAGCCGAGGAGGGAGGAAGGAGCGGGATAAAAGCGCACCTTTCCCACCTCCCAGCGCACCTTTCCTGCCGGGAATTGGGAATTCTGGGGGGGGAAATTCACCCCCAAAGCCCGGCGGGGGCTGCGGGTTCCCCGGGGAGCCCCAAAGTCGGTGATGGCAAAGCGAGAGAGGACAAACCGCCCCCGTTTTCCCGGGATGGATAAAAAAGCTGGATTATCCCAGAGAAGGAGGGAGGAAAAACCTTGGGATTTAGGGGAATTCGGGAAACAAAAAAAAAAGAGCTTAAAAAATTATAATTTTATAATTATTTCTCCTTTTTTTGCGGTGTTTTCTCAGTGCTTTTTAGTGGGGTTGGAGGTGGGTTTGTTGTTGGGTTTGGGGGTTTTTTGTGGGGTTTTGAGGGGTTTTTTTGGCGGTTTGGCGCAGACTGAACTGAAGGCGAGGATGGCAATAAACTTTTCCTACCTCTGCACCAGAGAAAAGGTAAATTTGTGGTTTTATTCGCAAGAGGCGTCCAGAATTTGTGACGCTGACGACGCCTTCCCACAACTTTTTGGGACATATCCATAAGCAGATATCAATTAAAAAGATCCTCGGGATGATATTTTGTTAATTCTTCCTATTATAATAAATACAATGCACTGATATTAGTTTTATTAACAGAGTTATTACTGCACCAGTATTAACAATAACCAATCAATGATTAGGTTGATATTTATTCCAACACTTAATAGAATTTATTAAAACCTCGCGGTGCAGCTCGCAGAGGGGTGTTGGGTTTTAATTATGATTGGAGGGGTTTCGTTAATATTTCCCCGTGGTTTTCCCCCCGCGGGAGGCACCGGGATGAAAACAGCAAGCGCAGGGAGAGGAACTCGGGGCCCCGGAATGCTCAGAATCGAGCGGGCACCCCCTCAAAAAATACAGAAAATAAGAATCTGCCGAGTTCTGGCCACGCTGATCGTTCTGGCTGGTTCGCCCCACAAATGCCCCGAGGCCGTGGCGGCGGCAGAGGGAGAACCGCAGGAATTTCCAGGGATTTTTAGGGGAAACGAGTGGAACAGGCTCGGGGCGTCGATGTTGGGATTGACGGGAGATTTCAGCCCTGCAAGGTCCTCGCTGCCCGGCCGGGTCCTGGTTCAGCAGGAGGGCGTTAAAAGCGGGGAATATGAAATCCTTGATCCTTTATGGGCATGGAATTCCTGGGTCTCGACCGCCTCTGATTCCCTGGATTTATTCATTAGGCGGGACCGGCTCCATTTGAATTCACCTGCAGCCGCATCAATTATTCAGACATGAATAATTCAGACGTGATTCCTTCAGCCCTAAATCAGCTCTTTCCTGAATCCACAGGAATTCCTTCTGCCATCCCTACCCCGGCTCCCGGTCCAGCTGTGAAACCTGCGGGATTTTGGCTCCAAAAAGGTCCGAGAACCCCCCAAAAACCCAGCGGGACCGGGACGGGAACCCAAAATCCTCCCTTCATGAGGATGGGAATGAGGGGAGCAAAACCCTCTGGGAACGCCGGGCTCGGGGGGATGCTTTCCCTGTGGAAAGGCCCTTTGGAAAAGGACGGGACTGTGGCCCTGGGAAGCGGAATGAGAAGCGCCCGGTCCGGCTCGGGAAGCGACAACCCCGGCATTGTCCCCACGCGCGGGGCCCGATGGAGTCTGGCTGTGAACAAACAGCTCCGTCTCTCGTCCTGGCACCGTTTCCCCACCGTCCTGGCAAGAAACCTTTCCAGGATCCGCAGCGACGCCTTTATTCCCCAAACCGAACGGATTCGGCATCGGCCGCACGGTGCCGAGGGCCGGGAATGGGGCGCCAGGGAGCTGCCAGGGAATAAACACCTGGATTTGGGGTTGGGAATAAACACTTGGATTGGGGTTGGGAATAAACACCTGGATTTGGGGTTGGGTTACCATTGAACGGGGAAAACTGGGCAGGAACCCGGAGCTCCCGGAACCCCCTGGAGCCTCTGGAACACCTGGAGCCCCCGGAATTCCCGGAGTCCTTGGAGTCCCCAGAGCCCCCAGATCCCCCGGAGTCCTTGGAGCCCCTGGAGCCCCTGGAATCCCCGGAGTTCCCGGAGTCCTTGGAGCCCCTGGAGCCCCTGGAATCCCCGGAATTCCCGGAGTCCTTAGAGCCC
>NW_024580658.1:1057965-1060080 GCF_017639235.1 Corvus kubaryi
TAGAGCCCCCCAGAACCTCTGGAATCCTTGGAGCCCCTCGAGTCTCCTGAATCCCTGGAGCCCCTGGAATCCCTGGAGCCCCCCAGCACCGGCTGCATCCCGGAGAGGGAATGGGGAGACTCCAGAGCGTCCCCCCCCCCTCGCTGCCTCCTTGCCTCCCTCCCTCCCCTCTCCTTCCTCCTCACCCTCCTCCCCGGCCGCGCCCCTGCAATAAGGAAAGGGACAAAGGGGTGGGAAAGGGCGAACTTTGAAACCCCCCCGGTCCCTCTCCCCCCTCCTGGCACCCGCCCACGCCACGCCGGCGCCCTGGGGAAGGGCAGGGCGGGTGTGGCACTCAGGGTCACCTCGGGAGGGGACACGGCCGGGGACACTGCCAGGGCCACCCAGGGCACCTGTGGGGAGCGGCGAGCGAGGCTCGGGGTGCCCAGGGCAGAGACCGGGATGCTCCAGGGGGCTTGGCTGCCCTTCCCATCCAATTTCCAGCTCCCTGGCGGGGTGGGAGAGGGAGGAGAGGGAAAATCAGGGCAGCCTCGGGAGCTCTGCAGCCCCAGTTTGGCCCCAGAGTGTTCCCAGTTCCCAGTGAGTCACATTTTGGGTTGTATTCTCAATTCTTCACTATTGTTCCCACCTCACTCTGGGATGTCAGACCGGAGGAGGGGAAGGGAGGGGACCCTGCTGCCCACCCGTGAATCGGAGAGGAGCTGGAATTGTGGAGAGGAGATCCCAGAGATTTGGGATCTCTGCCTCTGTCCCCCCGCGATGCCACAGCCCAGGGCACTCCAGAGCTCCGGGGCAGCCCCGGGGCCTTTTCCAGGCTGAATCCATCTCTCCTCACTGGGAATCACCCTCAGGCATGGGGCAGGGGGCAGGGGAGGTGGGAGAGACCCTGGTCTGGCTGAGGCAGTGCCAGTGCTGGCGGGAGGGCACTGCATGGATCCGTCTCCCAGGAACTGGAGCTGCGTCCTGGGAATTGGTGAATCACAAACTCCCCCAGGAAATTCAGCGTGGCCTCTGCTCTGTCTGGGCAATTCCTGCAGGGATTGTCCAGTCTGGATCCCCCACCAGGCTGAGGAAAGCAGAAAAAGCCCAAAAAAGCACTTGGACACTTTTTTTTGGGATGCACGGAGCTCTCCCTGAAAGTAAAACCACACAAAATTCCAGCTGGGAAAGCAGCAGTGACACCTCTGACACCTCCATGGGCTGCCCTGAGGGTGTTCACACCCCGATTTCACCCAAAGAACTTGGTTCCAAAGGCCTGGGGATGTTTTTTGGGACAACCCCATTGCCCTGAGGCCTGGGGACCTCGTTCCTGCTGGCTTGGGCTCATCCATCAAGCTGGGACTGGGAGCAGCCGTGGATCATCCTGCCAGGATTTATGTCCGTCCTGACCTCGGTGAGAGTTCCTGGAGTGTGGAGAGGGAATCTCTCCAGGCAGGGAGTCAGGGCCCGGCCCCCACTGGGATTTCCGGAATTCCCAGTGCCACAAGGAGAAGGCCTCGTGCTGGAATCGCTGCCCTCGGATGAAATCTCTGACCCGAAAAGCCCAGAAAAGAGAGAAAATCCCACCGGGAGCAGCAGGGCTGGAGCAGAGGCGCTCTCAGCTTCTCTTCCCCCTGAGGGGAGAAGAGAATTCCTCCATTCCTCCTGTCCCACCTCCAGGACGGACGGATCCCGAGCAGTGACGTGCCTGGGGTGGCGGAGCTGCTCCTGTGCTGGCCGGGTGCCACCAGAGTCACCTCCTGCAGGTCACACTTACGGATAAGAGGCCTCGAAATCCCACTGATTCCACCCAAAACCGCGGCTCCCCTCCAGCCCCTCCGTGCTGGGAGCCACACGCACAGCGGGGAAAGGAGCAGCAGGGAAGCACCGGAGATCCCGAAAATTCCCGAGGGATGATGGATCAGAGGAGGGGTCCAAAAGCTGAGCCCAGAGCAATTCCCCTCCTGTCCCACAAGAGCTGAAATAAATCAGTTCGGCTGAGCAGGGGTTTGGGGAAGGCAGAGTCAGCCCCGGCTGGGTGCGGGGATCCCACCCCGCTGCCGAGGGGGAAAAGGGGCTGATCCCAAAGGGATGGAGGGAGGGGGGGGGGGAGGGAGGGAGGGAGGGAGGGATGGA
>NW_024580658.1:1060180-1068978 GCF_017639235.1 Corvus kubaryi
TGGAGGGATGGATGGAGGGATGGAGGGATGGAGGGATGGAGGGATGGATGGATGGATGGATCCATGGATGGATGGATCCATGGATGGAGGGATGGATGGATCCATGGATGGATGGATGGATGGATGGATCCATGGATGCATGGATCCATGGATGGAGGGATGGATCCATGGATGGATGGATGGATGGATGGATGGATGGATGGATAGATCCATGGATGGAGGGATGGATGGATGGATGGATGGATGGATGGATGGATGGATAGATCCATGGATGGAGGGATGGATGGATCCATGGATGGATGGATGGATGGATCCATGGATGGATGCATGGATGGATCCATGGATGGAGGGATGGATCCATGGATGCATGGATGGACAGCCACAAGTATTCATATTTTACCATCTTTAAAGAGCAAGCGTTTGAAAACCGGGATTGTCCCCAAGCCAAGGCCAGCAGGGACCCCCGGCTGCATTGCCGAGGCTTTTTCCAGGTGGACGACGCACAAATGTCTCTGCGTGGAGCAGCCGGAGGGATAAAACACCAATATTCTGTAAAACATTTCGATTTTGTCTCTCCAGGGGCACAAACCGCCCCCAGGCCGCCTCCCCTCCAGGATTCCGCTCCGTGGGCGCAGCCAGACGGGATTCCCACCACGATTCTGCCCCTCACGGAGGCAGGAGCGGGGGCGGGGTGGGTCCCTTTGGGGTTTCAGCCTCCCTGGGCTGCGGGGAGGGGCAGGAGGTGGGCAGGGGGCTCAGGTGGGGCATTTTCCGGGGGGTTTGGGGCCGGGAGAGGAGGGGGCTCAGGTTGTGTCTTGGGGAGGAGGGACAGACCCGAACCGGAGGGTTCAGGAGCCGCTCAGCCGCCCCTGGCTCCTGAAAAAGAAACTAAAAGGCAAAAAAGGACTGCGGTCGAGGCTGGGGAGCGGAGGAAAAACCTGGGAGGCGCAGGAATGACAAAAAAAAAACATTAAACAGAACCCCCCGAGTCTGGAATGACCCCACATCCCACCCCAAACAGGGGGAGAGGTGGGGCTGGAAATTCTCCGCAGCGACGGCGGCGCCGGGGCTGCAGCAGGGAGGGGATGAGAAGAGCCAAGAGGAGCCCGGCCGGGCTCTCTGTTCCCCTGCCAGTGATTTGTTCAAAGGATCCACCAAAAATGTGCTGTAAAGTCCAAATTCGGCTCCTGCCGGCATCAGGGAGAGAAATATTCGCACCTACAACCCCCCGGCCTTCCGGGGCTGCCGGTGGGGTGGGGAAGGAGGGGCCGGCGCTGAGGAGAGAGGTGGGAAGAAACAACAACAAAAAAGAAATAAAAAGATCAAAATGTTTGCCTTGATTTGATTTTTTTCCTCCCCGAAATATTGCCAGAATCGGAAACCGAAGAGCTGGGCTCCCTTCCAGACCCAGAATTCAATTTTCCAGCGATTGATTATTTCCAAACGTGAAGTCTTTAAGTAGTTCCAATTTTTTTTCCCCCCTTCCTTTCAAACTTCTTTGGGGTTTGGGTTGGGTTGGATTTTTTTTTTCCCCTTGTATTTTGTAAATGACGGATCGGATTCAAATGCTTTAAAAAAAAAAAAAAAAACAAAAAACAAAAAACCCAGACTTTTAAAAAGTTGTTCCAGAGATTTTTCGGGTTCCAGATGGGATAAATATTAAATGGATCCTATGGAGAAGATGATAAAAGGAGGGCTGCAAGCTGATAAGAGCGTTTGGTAATTTTAATGTCGGTCATTGAGAGAGGGACTGGGGAGAGAATTCAGGTTCTTTCCTTTAAAACAACCCCGTTGCTCTTGCTTTAAACAGTGAAATTCGCTCCGTAAAATCGTCAGAGAAGGAAAATCTCATTATCGGCTTGGAAATCGCGTTTTTAAATCGCTCCCGCGGCAAAGCCTGCGGGAAATTTTCCTCACATTCGTGAAGGAGATGAGCTGAGGGAAGCGCGGTCTTAAAAGCGGGTTGGGAAAAAATTGTAATAAATGAACCCAAGGGCAGTTTTGGGGGTGAAAAAGGGGAATTGCTCCCCCAGGCAGCATCCGCGGGGCCGGGACGAAGCCCCACTCACCGGCCGGCCCCGGCACTCCTCGGCAAAGGGAATGAAATCCAATTTCCATCCATTTTTGGCTCCGTCCCCTGCTTTTTCGGGGTGTCCGTGCGCGGCCGATCCCGCTCGTCCTTTTCGTCCTTTCTGCCCTAAAAACAAATAAACCAAAGGCAACCAAAGGGGCGAAAACCCCGCAGGAAAACCCGCAGCGAATCCCTCCGTCCGCACACCCCAATCCAGCCTCAAGCTGGGACAATCCGGAGCTTCTCCCCCAAAAACCTCGGCAGGAACCGAGGGGTCCGCGCGGCCCCGGGAGCTCGGGAAAGGGAAGAAAATCCCCCCAAGTCCTCAGGGCTTTTAACTTTCAACTTGGCCTTGACCTCGGGCTCCAGCCCGACCTTTCCTGCCGGGAACAGGGCGAGACGCTCGGCAAACACCCGGCCGGGCCCCCGGCCCCGCTTGTGGGGCTGGGGGAGAGCAAATGGGGAGAGCGAGGAGCGGAGGGGGGGTAAAAAGGGCATCAAAGCAGGAGCGCGGTCGTTAAACTGCGGCGAGGGAAGGAAGGAGCTTTGGGACGGGGAAGGTGAAGGTTGAAACCGCGGGGATTTGTGATTTTTATTTAATTTTTTTTTTTTTCCCCGCCGGGAATAGAAAATCAGCGAGAGCGGAGGCTGAGGGATTTTTTAGGGGTGGATTCGGGGGGCTGTGTTTGGGGTACTGGGGGTTGGGGGTTGCTTCCAGCAGAGAAATTGGGGTTTTCCCCGCCTGGGCGAGCTCTGCCATCATCGCTCCTCACTCCAGTTTCCACCCGATTTCTGTCCCTGCGTGTCCAGCGCTGTCTCGGCTCCTCCGGGGCGTTCTTTGGTGGCCCAAGGACGTGGCAGGAGGGGGGTTTTTATTGCGGTTTGACGGCCAGAAGGCAGAAATCTCCGGATTTCTCCGCAGGAAGGAAACGACGCCCGAGTTGAAGCTGCCTTTGGGAGAATTTCGGCAAAGCTTTTCTCCAGCAGCACCTTTGGGAAGAAAACAGAGGGGAAAAGGTGGAGGAACGTGGGTCTGGGCGTTCGTACCGTGTGCGCGGACAATTAAAAATACCTGGCGGATTTAACAGCAGCCCCTCCTCAGGGATTATTGCGTTTAACCCAGACTTTTCCCAGGCCCCTGGAATCCCTCATCCCAAGTCCGCGTCTTTCCCCTTCCTCTGCCTGTCCCTCCACCTGCCCGGTGCTCCTGGAACCCCAAGGGATTTTCTGGTTTGTTTTCCCACCTGCCTTTTCCGAGCCCTCTCCCTTTGGGATGCTTCCCAAGCGGGATCCGCAGGGCCCGGGCTCACGCCAGATTATTCCAGCACCTCTCCAGGGGTGGTTTTTTGGGATACCAGAGGCCACTTTTCCCCCCTCTCTGTACTTTTAGGGCCTCGAGGGAAAAGCGCTCTCCACAGGAGAACAGAATTGGGATTTTTGAGGGGATTTTGGAGTGGGATAAAATCCCTGAGCAAGAGAAGAATGAGGCTGGAAAGGCTGGAATGGAGGGAAGGCCCCGTTCCCAGGGGTCCATCGCTGCCCCACTTAGGCCGGGATGGGTCCCTGGGTCTGTGAGGACTCGGGCTTGGCAGCCGAACCCCCCCCGGCTCTGCGTGGGAATAAACCATTTTGTAAAATTTTTTTTTTTATTTTAAAATAAAGGTGTTTTTAATTTGAGCCCGGATTTTTCCACCCGGGGGCTGCCATTCCTGGTTCTCCCCCTCCTTGCCCTCCTTCCCCACCTCTGCTTTAATTTTTTTTCCCCGAGGTGCAGCTCAGGAGCCACCTCCGTGTCCCCTCCTGTCACCAGCGGGGGGGGGTCCCCTCCTCCTAATCCTCCTCCTCCTCCTCTTCCTCCTCCTCTCCCCTTGCAATAAAAGTATTTTCGCAATTTCTGCAGCGCTTTATTGGGGCTGGAAGATTTTTTTTTTTTCTGGTGCGGGGTTGGGGTTGTTTTTTTTTTTTTTCCCCCCCCCCCCGTCCTTTCCCCCCCCCCACCTCCCATGCACCAACCAATGAGGAAACCTCCACCCGTTGCGTCAGGGCAGCCCGGCGGGGGGAAAGGCAGCTCTCGGCGGCTCGCAGCCTTTTAAAAAGATCCGGGGACCCCCCTCGGGCAGTGCCCGGGCGCTGCCGAGCAGCCTCTCCCCATGCCCCGGCCCCCGCGCCGCCCCCCATGCAGCCCCCGGGCCTCGAGGGGCTCCTGGCTCCCGGCGGCTTCGCAGGCGGCCAGGGCAGGGGGCTGCTGCCTCCTCCTCCTCCTCCTCCCCCGGCCCTCGCCGGGCCTTCGCCTCCCCCCGGGATGAACCCCGGGTACCCCCCGGAGGCGCCGCCCGAGCCCCCCAAAGCTCCGCCGCCCCCGCCGGGCCCCGCGGCCTCGGCGCCGCTGCCCTACGGATACTTCGGCAGCGGGTACTACTCGTGCCGCGTCGCCCGCAGCTCCCTGAAAGCCGGCCCGGCTCAGGGGCCTTTCCCCGCCGAGAAATACCTGGAACCCGCCGCGGGCAGCGAGGATTTCCAGAGCCGGCCCGCGGAGTTCGCTTTCTACCCCGGCTACGGCGCCCCGTACCAGCCCGTGGCCGGGTACCTGGACGTGTCGGTGGTGCCCGGGCTGGGCGCTCCCGGCGAGGCCCGGCACGAGACTCTGCTGCCCGTGGATGGCTACCACCAGCCCTGGGCGCTGGGAGGAGGCTGGAGCGGCCAGATGTGCTGCCCCAAGGAGCAGGGCCAGGCCGGCTACCTCCTGAAATCCGCCTTCGCAGGTAAATCCCGCTCCCGGCGCTGCGGGAGGACAGCAGGGGTTGGGGGTGAAATAGGCACCAGGGGTTAAAATAGTCTGGGTTGAGGTCATTTTTTGATTTATGGGGTTTGTTTCTGCCGTAGGGATCTGTTCTCGCTGTCATGGGGCGTTTGGTTGCGAAATGGAGCAAATTAGGGTTCACTAAATAGTGGTTCGAGTTATCAGTCATCCGTAACTCCGAGCAGGGAGGCAGAGGGTGATTGATCGGGGTTCAGATGATCGCTTATCGGGGTTCAGACGATTATATTATCCGGGTTCCGGATGTTATCGGGGCGCACACGGTGGCATTACCCGAATTCAGGGTGGCACCGCCCGCGTTCAGACACCGCACGGCCCAGCCCGGGACCGGCGAGCAGCGCTGGGGTTTCGGGGGGCTCTGAAGGGCACAGGGGGTGCCCGTGGCTCCCACAGGAAGATGAGGGCACTTTTCCCACCTCCCACACCACGGCTGTGGGGTTGAATTTGTCCCCGGCCCTGCTCAGCCGCGCGGAGAGAACAGGAGGGGATTAATTCAAGTGATTAAAGTGGGCTCAGCACGCCGCTGCCTTGCCAACACCCGGACCTCACCACCACAAAATAAGAATTTAGGGAAGAACACCCAAACCTTTAAATGCCAAGAGGGGGGAAATATAGAAATTAAAAATATTTTAAAATCACCGCTGCCAGCAGGCTGGAGGGGAGAAACGGGGCGGCGGGGAGGGAGGTGGGTGCAGGGTGGGCGCTGAGGGCTTTGTGGCGACCCCACCGCCGCCCCACTGAGCCCCGTGTGTCCCCAAACCCAGAGTCGGGCGGGCAGTGTCCCCCGGACGGCTGCGCCTTCCGCCGGGGCCGCAAGAAGCGGGTGCCCTACAGCAAGGGGCAGCTGAAGGAGCTGGAGAAGGAGTACGCGAGCAGCAAATTCATCACCCGCGACAAGAGGAGGAAAATCTCGGCTGCCACCAACCTGACCGAGCGCCAAATCACCATCTGGTTCCAGAACCGCCGCGTCAAGGAGAAAAAAGTCGTGGCCAAAATCAAGAGCAGCACCAGCGGCACCCCCTGAGGGCCCCGTTGGTCCCCGGGGAGGGCGGGACACCGGGGCCCTCCCCCCCCCCCCCAAAGGAGGGGACATCGCCAGCCCTGCCCGCTGTGCCCGCACAGGACCCTGCCCAGCTCGCTCCTGCCTTCAGCAGCACCCTCAGAGCGCTCCAAAGACTTCGAAATATCAATAAAAACTGGCCCAATCGCAGTAATTAACCCCAAAACGCCACTCCCGGCTCGCGAGGGCGGTGGGGGGGGGGGGGGGGGGTCTCTGGGAGGATTTGGTTTTTAAATACGAAAAGCCGTACGGAAAGCGGTAAAAAAAAAAAAAGAAATCTCCTAAATTCAGGCAGAAGCATCAAAAGGCGCGTGAAGGGGGAGGAAATAAAATAAACCCGGGCGTGTTCCAGCGAAACGCACCTGAATTATTTCCGTAAAATTGAATGTACAGGATATGCTATGACACATGTAGGCACCCATTTATAAAGGCACGTACTTATTTTTTATTTTTATTATTATTATTTTTAATTTTTTTCCTTTTGTTTTGTTTTGTTTTGTTTTTTTCGCGCGCGGTTCTATATAAAATCTCCATATGCACATGCACATATTTCATATTTAGCGTTATTTTACCTTTTCTCCCCACCCCCCCCCGCGATTTTTGTGTTTGCGAGTATTTCTGTATTACCCCGGTGTATAAATGCACGATTAAAGGCGATGTAGCCCTGTGTGGAGATATAAAAATATACTCGGAGAGAGGTGTAGAGGCACTTGTAACCCGCAAATACCCATTTCCACCGCTTGTATTTTGATACAGGTCAAGGCGACTCCCCAAACCCCTCCCGCGCTTCCGTTCGTGCTGAAATCCGTGGATTTGTACACGCGAATTTCTTTTTCCTGCCTTTATTAACACGGAATTTCAGCCCCGCGTTTCGCCGCATGCGCTGAGAGAAATCCCCGTGTAAACGCGAAATGGTTTTGGTTGGTGTTGGAGAAGCAGCGGAATAAACGGGGTGAAATTAAAGATGTATAAATTAAATATATTCGGATTCCCCTTTTTTTTTATTTCCCTTTTTTTTCCTTTTTTTCCCCTTTTTTTTCTTTTTTTTTTCCTTTTTTTTCCTTTTTTTTCTTTTTTCTCGGCTCTTTTCAGGCTCGGGGGAAGCGCCGGCTCCACGCTCACAATTTCTTTGTTTAATATCTCGCTGTCTCAAGGCAGCGGCTCGGGTTCAAACCCGCCTGAAACTCCCTAAAAAACCTCTGAAAAGGAGAAAAAACTCCACCGTTACCGCGAAAAATTTGCCTTTCTCCCCGCCTTTTCATTCGTTTAGAGATTTCAGGGTTTAACCCGCGTTTTGCCCTAAATAAGGGTAATTTTAAAGAGGTTTTTTGCTCAATAAAGGATTTATTGAGTATTTGAGGCGGCTCTGGCTTCCAGAAGATTCCCGGCCAGCGGAGCAGAGCCAGCCGCGCTCTCCGTTGGTTTTTTTCCCTATTTTCCCCCCCTTTTCCCCAGATATTTCCTCCCTGCGCTTTGCGGAGCTGCCGGAGCGAAGCCTTTCCCTCGTGACGTCACGCGCGACGTCAGAACCCCGCAGGGGCGAACAACCAATGGCCGGGCGTTGCGGGCTGTGACGTCAGAGCGGGGAGGCGTGGCTGACGTCATAAACCCCTCCCCGGGAGTCGTCGGGGCCGCTCCGTGACCCCCGGCGGCCGCTGCGCCCGGCAGAAAATTCCCTAAAAAAAGCAGGGAAAGGGGCGGGTTTGGCACCGCCGGGGCGGACCCCGGGGCTCTTCCCCATCCCGATCCTGCTCTGAAATCCCCCGATTTTCTCCAATCCCCGTTCGTTTTTTTTAATTCCTGGCCCGCAGGGAGAATCCCGGCCCTGAGTCCCCTTTGTCCCCTGCTCTCTTGGGAATATCCGGATTTTCTGAGCGGGCGGAGGGATGAAAACCCTCAAATCTGCCTGTTTTCATCCCAGTAATGAACCTCCTCGGCCCGATTTCCGTGGGGCTGCAGAGGCGGCGTCACCCGACCCTCGGGTGTCCCCCAAAGGAAGCCAAATAATCCAATAAAATAAAAGTAAATCCAGTTGGATTTACGGCTCTGGGAAGGGTCGCTCCTCTCTGCGCTCCCCTCTCCGGCACGCTCAAGGTTAATCCTTTTAGGGAGAGGGGTTTTTTTCCCCCGTCTTTTTTTTCCTCCTTTTCCATCCAGAGATCTTTTCCCGGTATTCCCAAATCCCCCAGACCCCCTCCATCCCAGTGGGAAAACTGGGCTGAAACTGGGAGACCTCGCCCCCCCCGCCCCCAAGAGCTGCTCCCAGCTCCAGCCCCCGAACCCGAAGCGGAGAACGCAGATGGGAAGGGGAGGAGGAGAGTCTCGGGGAGAGCTGTAAAACCTTTACACGGCGGCCTCAGCAAAGGGCGAGAAAGGCCCGACATCCTCGTAAAACGCCGGGAAGGAGCCGCTGCCGGGGGGCGCCGGGCCAGGTGAAGGCTCCCTCCCTTTGCCGTTGAACTTGAGACTCACAAAACCCGGGGCAGAGCAGCCCCAAAACCCGGGCTAGAACAGGCCCCAAAACCTGGGCTAGAACAGCTCCGAAACTGGGCTAAAGTAGCCCCAAACCCGGGCTAGATGGGCCCCAAAACCTGGGCTAGAACAGCCCCAAACCCGGGCTAGAACAGCTCCGAAACTGGGCTAAAGTAGCCCCAAACCAGGGCTAGAGCGGCCCAAACCAGGGCTAGAACAACCCCAAAATCCGGGCTAGAACAGCGCCAAAATCTGGGCTAGACCAGCCCCAAAATCTGGGCTATAACAGCCCCAAACCGGGGCTAGAGCAGCCCCAAACCCGGGCTAGAGCAGCCCCAAACCCGGGCTAGAACAGCCCCAAACCCGGGCTAGAACAG
>NW_024580658.1:1068988-1080111 GCF_017639235.1 Corvus kubaryi
AAACCCGGGCTAGAGCAGCCCCAAACCCGGGCTAGAACAGCCCCAAAATCCGGGCAGAGCAGCAGAACCCGAGCAGAGCGGTCCCAAAAGCTGGGGAGGAGCTGCCCTGGGAGGTGCCGGCCTGAGGAGGGGAACGGGGGGGGTTCTGGTGGGGTTTCAGTGGGAAAATTGGGTTTAAAACAGAGTCACTGGAGAGTCCGACACCTTCATCGAGCTCTCCTCTCCTCTCCTCTCCTCTCCTCTCCTCTCCTCTCCTCTCCTCTCCTCTCTCAATTTCCCCCTAAAACAACCCCAAACACACCCCAAAATCCACTTCAGAACTCGACAAACCCCAAAGAGGCGCGCTGAGAACACCTCTCCGAGCTTCCCCTTCACACCTCCCCCCCTTTCCGCAGCCTTTGACTCCTTTCTTTTGTTCAAGTTCATTCCCACCGCACAAAGTCTCTGTCTGGGCTGGGTTTTTTGTTGGTTTTTTTTCCCCTCTTTTCCTCCCCTTTCCCCTTCAAAGGATTTTGTCATTGAACTTGAGCCCGCGCTGTAAACATTCCTGGGATGTCATTAACGGGGACCTCAGACTGCTTTGCCTTCCCCCTGCTCTCCCTCAGCGCCACCAAAGGTACATTTTTTACCTCCTCACCTTAATTTTTTTCCTAATTGTTTCCTCATCCGAGCCTCAAAAATAAACCCAAATATTTCGTTTTATCCCTACAGAGCAGAGCTCTGCCTCTCGCCCTCTCCCTCTACTCAAAACTTGAATTATTACTGGGTTTTTTCCAGCTCTAAAAGAACGGGAATTTTAAATGTGCGAGCTGCCCGACGTCACCTTGTCATTTTAGACCTGTAAACAAAACAGGAAAACTCCTCGTTGGGGTGACATCCAATAAACTTAAAATCAAATTCGCTCCTCTCCAGCCCTTCCAGGGCATTTCCTTTTCCATACATCAGCGTTCAGCTCTGCACAAAGGCAAAACAGAATTCATTTTCCACTGGAACCTTTTCCCCCCCCCCCCCTTCTCTGCTGGATGATTTAATTGCTTTTCATAAAATTAAAGTTTAAAAAAAACAAACACGGAGCAGGTTTATTGTTTGCGGCTCTCACGCCACCGGGATGAAACATTCCCAAAACAACAACAAAAAGCGCTTTTTCCTCGGTTGTTTCCCCCCCCCTTTCTCTGATCCGCAGAAATGAGCGTCCAAGTGAGGAATATTTCAATTTTCCGAGCTGGAATTTACCAGGGCCGCGGTTTTCTGGTGGGGTTTGGTTTATTCCCACCCGAACCCGTTCGATTCCTGCTGCAGGGCTCCGTGTGCTGAATTTTAATGGGAAAAATCCGCATTACGGAGCCGGCAACCAAACGACAGAGAAGGAAAAGAAGAGAGGCGCTTTTCAATTCCTCTCGAGCACTTTTTGGGCTTTATTTTGACGAATTAACTCCTTCCCCCCTCCTCCCCCTTTTTTTTTTTTAATTTAAAGGATAATTAATGAACGCGCAGAAAGGCGAGGGGGAATATTTGAATTGCGCTGCGTCCCTCGGCCTCCATCGCCCTCCTCCGCAGCGATTTCCGCGCAAAAAAAAAAAAGTAAAAAAGTGCAAAAAAAAGGCGATTCCTCCGAGCGGAAGGAAAAACCAGAGCCCGGTGGTGAAATGAGGGGAAAAACCCGATTTTTTCCAAAGATTTCCTCCATGGGATCCTGCACCCCACGGGAGATCCCGCGACTGCAGCCCCCAGGGCGGGAGGAAGGGAAAAACCCTTTAAAACCCCCAATTTTCCCTAAAATGGGAGAATTTTGGCTGCACTGGAGTTCACCTCGGCAGAAGTTTTTCGGTACCTGTTGGGGTTTCTTCCTCTAAAGATATTTTTATTATTAATAATAATAATGATCTTATTTGAGGACACCCTCCCTTGCTTTTAATTATTTTTTTTAAGGAATTCTCTCTGCATGGACGCGGGGATGGTTCCACCTGATGAAAAAACAATCTGGAAATCTGTAGGTTGGTCGTTATGGGATAATGGGGATTTTTAGCACAGAAAAAGGAGGGGGGGAAAACCCCATGGAATTAAAGGATCCGTTCCATTTTAATGCCATTAATTCCTGAGAAATCCATAGGAATGAGGGGTTTGGGACACGGAGGGACACGACGGCGCTGGATGACCTCAAAACCCCCAAATCCCACCTCAAGCCCTTTCCAGCCACCAGAATATCCAAAAAATCTGATTTCTAATATTCACCTCCAGCCCCACCTCACCCCCGCACAGCCCTGACAGCGTCGGGAATGCTCAGGAATTCCGAAGAGGGATGGAAACAGCAGGGATGGGAGCAGAGATGAGTCCGGATGCGTTTCGGCGGCACTCAAGTGATCCATTTTTAAATAAAATCCCCCTGGAATTGCGGCTTCGTTCCCTCATTAACGCCTCGGGATAACCCAGCGGCTGCTTTAAGCAGGTGAACGAGACAGAAAACCTCAATCCGCCTGGAATCCAAGCAGTTTTCCAGCGTTTTGGGGGACACGAGGATTCCAAGGTTGCCCTCCAGCCGCAGCGGCTGCGGGGAGCGTGGGGGTCAAAATCGGAGGGGGCTGGGACGGTCCCGGCTCAGCTGGGGAGTTTTGAGCAGGTGAGGAGGAGGGAAAATATTTGTGCCTTGGAAAATCCCCCCAGGAAAAGGCTCCTGGGGAGAAATCTCTTCCTGAAAAGTAAAAATGACTTTAGGATATGAAATGAGCTCCACGCCCTCGTCTTGTCCCCTCACCTCAGGTTAATGAAGAGATGTAAAATAAGTTTCCTTTTGCTTTAGCTGGCCCTGGTTTGGCACCTGCAGCCGCAGCCACGAAAGCAGGAGCAAGCTTTTTGTAAAATTGGTCAGAAACAGAGGCATTGGGTTGGTTTAACTGGAAAAAAAACCCTAAAATAACCTCATTATTCTCTCAGGTGTTTCGGGGTTTGAGCAGTTTAAGGCACGAGACAAGAGAGGCAGGAAATGGGACATAAATAAATTAAATTCCATTTATCCTGCGAGAGGGGGCTCAGTCAGAGTCAGGAGCTCCAGGAGCAAAAGCTTCCAGATTTAAAGATTTAAATTCCTTCCCTGTGAGGCTGGGGAGGGTTTGGGATGGAATTCCCAGGGAATCTGTGGCTGCCCCATCCCTGGAAGTGTCCAGGGCCAGGCTGGAGCACCCTGGGATAGTGGAAGACATCTCTGGATGGAGCTGGATGGGATTTAAGGGCCTTCCAAACAATTCCGCGATTGTTTTTGATCCTAAAACCGCCCTCAAACCCCACGAGTGGTGTTGGGGGTCAGCACATCCGGCCCTGCTGAGCGCAGCACCTCGTCCCTGGGAGGGCATTTCCTCTCCTCATCTCCTGGGGTTCCCTGGATAGAAACCCACAACGGCTCCCCCAAAGTGCTCCGGGAAAAGCGCGGATTTGGGGAAGTTCAAAGCCGCCTCCTCAGGGGGACACCGGCACCGTCGCTTCCTGCGCATTTGGGAGGGATGAGGTGGAGCCTTTTTTATTATTTTATAAACCTCTTTATTTTATGTCGCTTCATTCTGGCTTCTCCTCTTTGTCCCCCTGCAAAATCCCTCCCTGGGCGCTGCTGGAACCGCCCTGGAGCCGCAGCCCCGGTGGGGACGGAGCTGCTTCTTCCTCCCGCAGTCTCCGAATTCCCTGTGCCGTGAGTTTCCCCTCCTTCTCCGTCTGCCCCGTTAAGAGAATTCCTTTCAGATGGAGGAGACAATCCCGGGGGGATCCGCGTGCTCCTGCGTTCCTCCAGCTGTGCCCCCAGGAATTGTCCCTGCGGGGCCGTGAAGAGGAGGCCGAGCCAGACAGTTGGGAAAGGAGCAGGAATTCGGGGATTCAGGATTTGTTCTCCTTATCCAGGAAAATTTCGCCTCGGTGGAAGGACAGAAACTCGGGGGGTTGGACACCTGGAAATGCGGAGTGAAGGGAAACAGGGATGGATTAAAGCCATGGAGGTCTGGGAGTGTGGATTTGGGATGTGCTGGTGCCTCCAGGAGCCAGCTCTGTGCAGGATCCAGCACCCTCACACCCTTTCCCTTTCCCTTTCCTTTCCCTTTCCTTTCCCTTCCCTTCCCAAACACCGATTTCTGCCCATTTCCCCCCCTTGTTTTTAACCCTGGAGAACATCAGAATATTTCCTCACCTCTGAATTTGAAAACCACCACGAAAACACATTAAAATTGCTGATTTTATGTCCTCCAGCAGCACAAGAGTTGGAACTGGGCTAATCCTTCTACCTGTATCACACAGCCCAGTCATTAAATCCAATTTCTTTCCCCATCCCATCACCCCTCTCCTCTGACATTCCTCAGCAACTCTTGGATGCCGGGAATACAAAACTTCCCGAGTCAGGAGCGTGCAAACAACGCAATTTTTGGCCGATTGATAAATTTGAAAAGAAAAATTTTGAATACACCTGGGTACCTTCAGCTCCGCGTACAAAACAGCCATGGAGGGTTTCATCATTAGGGGCAATATGTAAACTGATGTGCTTGATTAAATTTAACAGCGTGTGGAAAGCAGTAAAGGCCGGGCCGGGCTGGGGGAGCCGGGCAGGTGCTTCTTGTTAAAATTCCTCCTCGGAATTACACGGCAGGTTGGGGTGGGTTTCCTGGCATCCCAAGGCTCGCCCTCTCCTCCGTCTCCCCCGAGGTGAGAGCGTTCCAACATCCCTGGGTTTATTGAGAATGTTTTGAGTGGCCCCGTTTCTCTCGTTTTCGAGCGCTTCGGCTTCTCCCTGCCCTCACGTTACCCAGAGCTGATCCTTGCGGAGCCGTGGCTTTGCTCCTGTTCCTCAGAGACACTTTTTGGATCCCTCAGGGGTGTTATTTCGGATTCCTCGGTGCGTTTTCCCAGGTTTTTATCCTTCAGAGCGTTTTTCCAGAACCAGATTTTCCCATCTCCACGGCACTTTTTACCCAGTCAGGGCTCTTTCCCTGCCCGGCCCTGGGATTTAAAGTCAAAAAGTCCTTTTGTGCTGCAGCTCCTTGGATTTCCACAGGCCAAGGAAGGTCAGTGGTGCTTTTATGGCGAGCCCTGGTTAATGGATGTTGCGCTTTCTGACAAAATCCCTGATTTTTCTATTCCTGTCTCCATGAACTCCCTCACTCCTCTTCCCGTAATTTAGGAGGGATTTTAAGGAATCCTACAGGACTCTTCACAGAGCAGACCGAAGACCCAGCATTTAAATAAATATTGACACAAAACCCACACCCCTTCGGCTTTATGATCGCGGCTCTGTCTGCAGGGTTGGTTTTGGGGCACCCTACAAACCCTGGCGCTGCTTTGGCCCTCCAGACGGGCTGGGCATGATTGGAGCAGAGCAGGATGGAATTTTCCTCTCCCTTGGTGGTGGAAAAAGAAGCCGATGACCCCCGCAGGGCCGGGAACCTCAGGGAAATGCGTTCGTAACCCGCGATCAGAGAGGTTCTGTCCCCACCTTGTCACTTTGTCCTCATTAACAAATGGGATTTTCCTCAGCGGTGCCTCAGTGAAATGGAAGAGGGGACAAAGCTCAATCCCAGAGCTCTGCAAAGTCCGGGTTCTGAGGGGACTCAGGGAAATGGAAAAGGGAACAAAGCTCAA
Source organism: Corvus kubaryi (assembly GCF_017639235.1). NCBI lineage: Eukaryota > Metazoa > Chordata > Aves > Passeriformes > Corvidae > Corvus > Corvus kubaryi. The sequence goes on from NW_024580658.1 coordinate 1,074,596, forward strand.
CCCCAGAGCTCTGCGAAGTCCCGGTTCTGAGGGGACTCAGGGAAATGGAAAAGGGGACAAAGCTCAACCCCAGAGCTCTGCGAAGTCCGGGTTCTGCGGGGACTCAGGGAAATGGAAAAGGGGACAAAACTCTTTTCTTTTTTTGCACGGCCCCATTTCTGAGAGGAAACGGAGATTGGGGCATAAAAAATCCCTTTTCCGTGCCCAGCTGAGCCCTGAGCGTTCTCACCCCTCACCTCACGGCTCTGCCTGCTCTGCTTTACCTCTCCAGGCTGAATTTGGCTGAGTTTTGGACACCTGGGAATTGCAGTTCTCCCAGGCCAGCTCCATGGGGCTTCCCGTGCTCCCATCCCTGTAAATCCACGGGAACCTTTTCCAACCCAAACCATCGAAGCACCCTTGGGTTTTTCACTTCTGCTTCTTCCCTTGCTCGTTTTATGTCGCTGCATCCGACGCCAAGCCTGCTGGTGTTGGGACACCAGCCACCCCGAATTCCTGTCCCCATCCCAAGCTCCCCGTCCCCATCGTCCCACGGAGGATGTGAAATCTGGAACGAGATTCCCGGCCTTGCAGCCTCCGCTCCTGCTGATGCAGCTCCGTTTATTGCCAGTCCCACGTCCTTTCTGGGAGTGCTTTTGGCAGCCTTTCCCTCCATCTGTGCTCAGCCATCACCCCGGCACATTCCTCCGAGCCTCGGGGCTGCACAGACACATGGAACAATGGAATATGTGCGGGAAAGGGCTGGAAAAGGATCTGGAATTTGTCCTATCCCAGCGCTGCCCCTACCTTCCCCTCTGCTGCGTGTCCCAAAACCCCTCAAAGAGGTGAAAGGGTTGAATTAGGAAATCTCCTCCATAAAATCTTTGGAGGTTTTTGACCACGACTTCCCAGAATCCAGGCCCTTGTTCCCTTTCCCCACCCAAGTTCCAGGAGAAAAAGGGGAACATTCAGGCCTTGGATTTCTCCGAGACAGAAATAAATGTTGGCTGCTCTCTGCTCCCTCAGCGTGAACTCAAAGCCCGAGGCTGAGAGCATTTTAAATAAAAATCCCGAGGTTTGGATTGCCCTTGGTTTAGGGCTCCTGCTGCAAAGGGATTCATGGATTTCAGCAGCCCCAAGGCCAAGGCTGGGTCCTACCCTGGGGCCGGAGAGGTTCGAGTTGAACTTCTGGCTTTGCCATCATCCCAAATTTTATTTCCACCTCTCGCAGTCGTAAACCACGCGGGGATCTCTGTGGAACCTCGCCAGGGTCATTTATGGCCTGAATCTCACAGAAATCCCCCCAAACCTGCCCAGAACCTGGCAGCAGCCCCAAAGCGCTGTGGAACACCCCAAAGCTGTGGGGTCACCCATCCTGGAGGACAGCAGAGGTCAGGAAAAGGCTGCAGGGATGAGCAGCAGGAATTTCTGCCCGGATTCCCCACGGACCAGGCCACGGAGAGCCTCGAGGGTGGTTCTGTCCCCAAATCCAGATGTCTTTGGGCTGCTTTCTTTAACCAATCCCCCAAATCCGGGTTTCTCAACCCCAGATGTCAAGAGGAAAAGGGGAATTCGGCAGTTACTCTCCCTGGCTCACCAGGACAATGCAGGGCAAGGTCGTCAATGCCTGAGCAGGAACCTCAGACCTCACCCAAGCCCTGCAGGAGAACGCCACTGATTTAGTTCATTAATTTAATTAATTGAGTGGAAATTCCAGGCACAGACTCCGGGAAAAGCGCTTTATTTCCACCTCTGGTGTGGGAATTAGGGCGGGAGTGGCTCTGCCTTGGCTCCCTTGCCCCATCTCCCCTGGAATCTCGGACCAACTCCTGGATCAGGCCTGAGTGGAAGGAAGGAGAAATTAATTAGGAATTAAGGAATTCGGGATCTCTGCTCAGCCAGACCTGCTGCTTTTGGTGTTCTTTTGTGTCTTTCTGGCTCCTCGCCACTTTTCCTCCTTATTTGCCTTTTTCCTTTTTCTTCTGCCGCCAGTAAAAACTCCAGCAGGACAAGGAGTGAGACAGCAAAATTCCTTGAGGGAATTTGCAGGGAATCGTTGCTCTCTTCACCACTGAACCCTCGGAGAGAGAAACCCCAAAATTACTCGGCAGGGGGCCGAATCCACCCAAAGCCACCCCAAAAATCCCGCGCTCCAGCCGCGGATTCTCATTCCTTTTCCCTCCCTGGGAAGCGTGACCCATCCCAAAAACGCTCTGGGTGTAAATCAGCACCACTGATCCCCTAAAACGGGGGGGGTTCCCGCTTTTTACGGAGGGGGGGTGGCCTGGTGGGAGCTGGATTTGCTCCTCAGGGATGGAATTGTTGGGAATTGAGGGGCTGAGGACGGGAATTCTTCCCGGGACCCCCCTGTCCCCCCCGCCGCGGCTCAATTTGCTCCGTGCCAGAGGGGAAATTTATCGCCCGCCCCGAACAAGGGAACTTTTTATTTCTTTTTTTGGGGGCCACAAACCCCGGCCAAGTGACATTCTCAGACTTTGTCGCCTCCGGAGCCCTCCGGGAAAGGCGACGTTTTCCAGTAAATCCCGGCGCTTCCATTCCCGACGGGACGGGTCGTAAATCCACATCCCCCAGCCCGCCCCGAGGCTCCGCCGAGAGGGAAAACGGGGGGAATTTTTCCATGGAAAGAGAGACGCGGGGAGTGAAAAGGATCGGGGATGATGCGTTAATAAATTAAATGATGACCCCACACACCCCCCAGGGAGAGCTGTGGGTGGCTCCCGGGGTTGATATCCCGGTTATTCCCGGGAAATCGCAGCTCTGGATCTCATCCCTCGGCCCGGAGCATCCAGCGGCAAAATCCCGAGGGACAGCGGGGGCCCCGCCCGGGCTCGGCGCGAGGCGTTTTGGGGGAAAACCACCTGGAATAAGGATCCCGGGAAGCGGCTGAGGGGCTCTGCCGGCCGGGAAAAGGACGGGAAAAGGGTTTGGAGGCAGCCGCGGGAGGTTTTCCTGCCTTGAGGAGCAGGGTCCGCGCGGGTGTCGCAGCGGGGTTTGAGGCTGATCCCACCGCATCCCCACATCTCGGAGTTGTGGCTTGGGGGAGTTCGGGAATTTAAAAATGACTCAATTTTGTTTTCTTGTCGAAGGGAAGAAACTCCTAAAGGCAGCGGGGAAAAGACCCCAACACCCCAATTTATTGCAACTGGAGTTTTATGCCGATTTTAATTTATTCTGGACAACTCCGCAGCTTTTTACCCCATCCCAAAATCCCACAACCCAAAATCCCACTGGGCGTTTTGATGGAAAAGCCTTGAACTCCGCGTGGCCCCGCTGCGGCCGCACGTTTGCAAAAATTCTGTAAAGAAAACCTCTTTATTTTTGCTGCTTTCGTGCTCCTTGGGTGTTTCTTTGTGGCCGAACGCGCAGCAAATAACAAAGGAACATTTCCAGAATAATTCCGGCGATGTTTATCGTTCTACCGGGGGCAGAGAATGATGGCCCAAAATGCAAATTTCAACCTTGGGAAGCATTTCTGCCCAAATCTCCGCGCTCGCGTGACCCGTTTTGAGGTGGGAAATGTCCCACTAATCCCCCCCCAGCCGCTCTTATCCTTCCTCAATCCCAAATAAATCCCTCCCTCGATCCAGAGATGGAATTTTTTAGGCTACAATTTGGTTTTTGTCTCTATTTCCTGTCCCACTTCCCGCCGGGTTAATGAAATTTTCCATCCCGGATTTGGGGCGGGCGAGGCTTTTCTTTGTTCGCTGCCTGAGGGAAAAAGCGAATCGGAGTTAAATAAAATTAAAGATTTAGGAGGGATCCGCGGTCCTGAATTTCTCGTGGAAAAGGGAAGAGAAAATCACTTTGAAAGGTGAAGAGGAGCTGGATTCTCCTCGCTCAGCTTTGTATCATTCTGGGTTTCAATTCGGCAGAAAGTTGTGGCTGGAGCTGTGGGAAAAGAAAATTAAAATGGAGAAAAAATTAAAATGAAATAGATTTTTAAAAATTAAATTTAAAATGCCAATAAAATTTAGAATAAAATATTTTTTAACATAAATAAGAAATGAAATGAAATGAAATGGAAAAAATAAAATAAAATAAAATAAAATAAAATAAAAATGAAATAGAATAAAATAGAATAGAATAGAATAGAATAGAATAAAATAAAATAAAAATGAAATAGAATAGAATAAAATAGAATAAAATAAAATAAAATAATATAAAAATGAAATAAAATGAAATAAAATGAAATAAAATAAAAAAAAATAAAAATAAAAATAAAAATAAAAATAAAAATAAAAATAAAAATAAAACCGACCCCGGCGTTTCTCCCCTGCACAAACGCGCGGCTGATTTGGGGATTTTCCATCTGCTTGGCTCGCAAACAAAGAATTTTCAGGGCTTGGCTGGAAGAAAAACAGATTTTAAAGGCAGCAGAGGGAGCGGAGCCGCCTGTGCTGCACCCCCGGCTCTGCCCAGGCAGAAATTCCCTCGCTCCCTGCATTTCCAGACGCACCTGAGGAGCTTTGGGGAAGCACAAATCCACCCCAGAACTCTCCTGCCTTTATCCCGCTCCTCATCTCCCGGGTTTTGCTCTCTCCTCTGCTGGGCTGAGCGATTCTTTCCGTCCCTCGCTGGTAAATCTCGCTGGAGGTCTTGGAATAATTTTAATTATTGTTCTTTTCCTTACTTGCCTTCTGTAATCGGAGCTGGCGGCGCTGCTTTGACTCCTGCGTTTCATTTCGGAGGGATTTGTCGTGGAGCACGGGGACTTCAGGGAAGGCTGCAAATAAATCGATGAATGCAGGGCAGAAAGTGAATTAAGAATGCAAAAAAAAAAAAATTAAAAAGAGGTTTTTTAACATCCCTGTTGCTTCTGGAGGGTGTGGATGGACTGAGGGAAGGGAGAATTGGGGAATGGTGAGGGTGCGTGACACGCAGGAAATGTGCGCGTGTCAATGCCCAGAGGGAATGAGCTTTACATAAAAAATAGAAATACAAATATAAGTATAAATATAAATATGAGTATAGGTATAAATATAAGTATAAATATAAATATGAGTATAAGTATAAATATAAATATGAGTATAAATATAAATATAAATATCTATACATATAAATATAAATATCTATACATAAAAATATAAATATAAATAAACATATAAATATAAATATAAATATTTATCTGTGAGTGCAAACAAGGAGACGCTGGAGCCGGGGCACTCCCGGCCCATCCCCGTCCCCCGGAGCTCTCCTAGGTGCTGCCGGCCCGGGGTTCAAACGCGCCCGGGGGGCTCGGGGAGTGCGGCGGGGCCGCTCCCGGTGCCCCGGTGGGGGCGGTCCCGGCGCTGCCCCTTCCCGCTGGCCGCGGGGTGCGCGGCGGGGGCGGCTCCGGGGGTGTCCGGGCTCGTAAACGCCACCCCCCCGCGGTGTCCCCGCGAAGGAGGAACCCCTGAGCATCCCCCGAGCATCCCTGAGCATCCCCGAGCATCCCCTGAGCATCCCCCGAGCATCCCCCGAGCATCCCCTGAGCATCCCCCGAGCATCCCCTGACCATCCCCTGAGCATCCCTGAGC
>NW_024580658.1:1096520-1097579 GCF_017639235.1 Corvus kubaryi
CTGGATTTTGCAGGGCGAAAAGGGAACGCTTGCGGCCCCAGAGGGGCTCCAATGAGCTCCGTGCGCCCCCCCCCCCCAATTTTGGCTGGGCCGTGAGGGTGCAAAGGCACCCCCGGACATCCCGAACTATTTCATTAAATAATTAATTGAATTAAATTTTCATTTCGGGTGTTGGGGAAAGATGCTCACGGAGCTCCTTGGTGCCCTTCTGGGGCCGTCTGCGTTCCCTTTTCGCCCTGCAAAATCCAGGGAATTCTCAGAGTTATCCCAAAGAAGCTGTGCAGGAACTCCCGCCGCTTTTTCCTTCCTACTAATTACAGTTTTCCTACTAATTGGCCCTCTGGAATGAATCGGAGTTTATTCTTTCCTAAAGTGGATTCTGCTTTTAAAGAGCTGTTTCTCACTTAATTCCCCAAAAAGGGGGTGCGGAGGGAAAGGGGCGCCGCGGGGCCGTTCCTTGGGGTTTTCCAGCTCGGGATTAATGATTCCATCTAATTACGGGCTCAGTTTATAAAATCAGGGGCTCTACGCAGGATTTCGACAGGGGCAAAAAGCCAAAAATAGAAAAGCAAATCCCCCGTCGGGAGGAGGCTCCAGGGCTCCCTTCCCACCCCGCTCAGGTTTTCCGGATCCCGGAGGAAAACTCCTCCAGCAGCAACAAGTGCGGCGGGATTTGCTCCTCGCGCAGATCCCGAGCGGGGAATCCCAGCCAGGACCCCCCCGCCCGGGTTTATCCGCATTTTAGGGGGTCCATGCGCCGTTTGTCCGTGGTTTAGGGTGCTCTGCTCTGGTTTATTCGTGTTTTAAGGGGTCCAAGAGCGGTTTGCTCGTGGTTTAGGGGGCCCTGGTCTGGTTTATTCGTGTCTTAAGAGGTCCAAGAGCGGTTTGCTCGTGTATTAGGGGGTCCTGATCTGGTTTGTTCGTGTTTTAGGGTGCCCAGGTGCTGTTTCTCTGTGTTTTAGGGTGTTCTGGTGCGGTTGGTCCGTGTTTAGGGTGCCCTAGTAGGGTTTATTTTCCTTTCCTTTCCTTTCCTTTCCTTTCCTTTCCTTTCCTTTCCTT
>NW_024580658.1:1097589-1125774 GCF_017639235.1 Corvus kubaryi
CTTTCCTTTCCCTTTCCTTTCCCTTTCCTTTCCCTTTCCTTTCCCTTCCTTTCCTTTCCTTTCCCTTTACTTTCCTTTCCTTTCACTTTACTTTACTTTATTTCGCCTTTCTTTAAGGCACAAACCTTGATTTTGACTCCAAACCCTTTTCGCTTTTCCCTCCTTCCCCTTGAAAAAACACCAAGAATTTAAAAAAAATTTAAAATAAAATAAAATTTAAAAAAAAGGAAAAGAGAAAGAGGAAGAGGAAACCAAACAGAAACCGGGGCAATGTTTTTCCTCTCGCTGGCAGGGGAACAAAAGCTCCGCGGAGCCGCTCCGGGTCCAGCCCGGCCGGCGAGCGCCGCCCCGAGGCCACCGCGCGGGTCCCGGCGGGGCCGGCGGGGATCGGGTCGGATCCGCTCTTCCCATTTCTTCAATTATTTATGGAATTATTTATGGAATTACGGGCATCGCCCGACCCGCCAGAACTCGGGAAAATCCCTCTCTGCCTGCTGGGGGGGCGGTTCAGGAATATCCCGGTTTAGAATTATCCCGGTTCAGGAATATTCCAGTTCAGAATTATCCAGGTTCAGAATTATCCCGGTTCAGGAATATCCCGGATCAGGAATATCCCGGTTCAGAATTATCCCGGTTCAGGAACATCCCAGTTCAGAATTATCCCGGTTCAGAATTGTCCCAGTTCAGGATTATCCCGGTTCAGGAATATCCCGGTTCAGGAATATCCCAGTTCAGAATTATCCCGGTTCAGGAATATCCCGGTTCAGGAATATCTCAGTTCAGAATTATCCCGGTTCAGGATTATCCCGGTTCAGAATTATCCAGGTTCAGGAACATCCCGGTTCAGAATTATCTAGGTTCAGGAATATCCTGGTTAAGAATTATCCCGGTTCAGAATGATCCCGGCTCAGGAATATCCCGCTTAAGGAATATCCCGGTTTGAGCGCGCTCTTCCCTGTCCCAGGCCCTGACGGATTTCGGGAAGAGGGACAAAAACCCCACCCCGAGCTGTCCCCCACGGCCGTCAGGAGGAGGATTTAAGACTGAAATCCAACTTTTTCATCCTTTTCCCTCTAAACGCCTCCTGCTCGCCCCGGGTCCTGCTGGGAGCACCCCAAATTCCCCTTCCTGAGAAGCGGCCACCCAAATATTCCCAAAGGCCGGCGCTGACGGACGGGAGCCGCTGCTATAATCGTATTTTAATGAAAATACGGCTTTGTCCGCCCCGAGCGGGGCGCGGGGGAGCCGTAAATGAGACTTGAAAATTCAGGAGCCGCTTCCCGCGGCCGATCCTTCATCCCGCGAGTGGGCTCGTGATGGATTCGGACACAAATCTGCATTTGCTGATCTATTCCCACTCGAAATCCCTCCCATCGCGGCCTGTTCGTTATCCCAGCGCCCGTTCCCCTGACAGGGAGGAGTTATCTCGCAGCTCCGGCGCCCATTTAGTGTCTGAGAGCCCCGACTCGCCGCTGACATCTGAATTTAAAATGTCTTTACAAACTTCAGCAGCAGCCAGAAGAGGAGAAAAAAATGAGCCATTACCTTAAAATGTGATTGCAGCCCCAGGAATTAACGCTAATACATCACCTAGTTAGGTTTGGGGTGCTTTTAATGGGTTTTTCCCCTCATTTTTTTTCCCGCCTTAATGTTATTTATTTTCGAATTTAAACGGCGCTCGCGTGTTTTTCATGCTTACCCTGAGTGCTTTTCCTCATTTACGTTCCCACTCTGCGATTTAAGGGCTCCATTTCCGAGCCGCAGCAGTGAAAGTTCATTAAAAAAAAATTCCTGCTGCCTGTTTTGGGCTGAAATAAAGAGCTTTTAATAGGACGGGTTCAAGGGTAAACCACGACTTTTGTCCTATAAATTGCATTGGCAGAAGTAAAGCAAGGGGTTTTTAAAACAAAATTCCTCTGTTTAATAAACAGAAAAAATTAAAAATTTTAAGTTATTACAGGTGTGGTCCGGGTAAGAAAAGGATAATAATAATAAATATTAAATAATAAATATTGCGGGTATGTGATGCTGGAGGTCCCTCACGTGTAAAAATAATTGAAGCTTCACAGCAAAACTCGAATTTTCGGATTTAGAGGTTGCATTTAGAGCCTACCCTCCCCCATATTTGTGTGACAAAAAGCAGAGAAACGGCGAAATGTGAAAGAAAAGGGGGGAAAAAATCTGTATTTATTTCAAATTACAACCTATAAAAACGCGGGCTCGGACGCTTTTTAGAGCTCCAACCTGGCACAAAACAAAGCCACAAACCAAAGCTCAGAATGTCAATATTCTCCCAAAAAAAAAAGGGATTTCCCCCCTCTTTTATGCCCTCCCAAACGCCTGTTCGGGGTTTTTCAGGGGTTCTTGCCGCGGTTGTTTGTTTATTTTCCCCTCTCCCCGCCCGAGCTGGTGCGAAGTGTTTGAAGTTCAACAACAGGGCGAAGTTTTATTGTATTTCCGGTACAATAGATTTATATCCCGGCCCATCCAGGCTTTTTAAAGGCTTTTCCAAGGAAATGGAGCCGAGTTATCGCCAAGTTTCTGCCTCCTCCGCGCATCTCCTGAACCCGGAGGATTTGTTTCCTCCGCTGAACTTTTAAACTCCCCCCAGATTTGCCCTTTCGGCCCTGCCCTGTTGCCTTTTCAGAGTTTATTTTTAATTTTTCTTCCCCCGTTTAATTGTTCAATTCACTCTGAGGACAACCCCCAGCTCGTCAGGTAAGACTTTGAATTTATATTCAATATATGTGAGTATTTACATAGAAAAAGCGGTTTGCGGCCTGACCCTGTTTGCTGGGGAAGCGTTGTCCTTTAAAAAAAAAAATAAATATCTTTTTTTTTTTTGTCCCTAAATGGGAATTTTGGCGGGATTTTTCTTCCCGCAAACTTCCCCCGCGGAAGCCCCCGGGGCCTGGGCGCCTCCTTGGGCTTTAATTCATTATTTTATAACACTTTTCCAGCTCGGGCAGGGAATTTGAGGGAGAAAAAGACACAAATTTCTCTATATTGCTCAAAATAGCCCAAATTTCACTTTCCCCCCTCTTTCTTTAACTGATTTCTACGGGTTTTACCCTTTTTCCCTTCTTTTTTTTTTCTTTTCTTTAAATGACTCACGTAATACTTCCTTCCAGGGGAGGAGATTATGAATAATCTGCCCTTTTCCCCCCAGAACTCACTGCTTTTACTCTGCGAAAAATTCTCCAAACTCTGGCAGATTTAGATTAAAAAAAAAAAAAAAAACAAAAACAACAAAAAAAAGTGGTAATGGCGTTTTAATACGAAATCTTGATAAATCGGCTTCATGTAGGAAACCATCCCTCAAATTGCCTTTCCAGAGGAGGCGGGGGAAGAACTTTGGGGATTTTTGCTCTGTTTTATGGCTGCGATAATCGCTTCTTTCTCAACGTCAATAGCATTTTACTGTTTCCTCTGGTCCATTTGTAAACTATTTGTAAAGTCCTGCGGGAGGGAGCCGCTGCCGACACTGTACATAGGAAATCATCTCAATAGTTATTCCCTGCAATCCGAGGGGTTTTTATTCGGGCGCTGAAAAGATCCTTTTGTTGCTTTTGTTTCCTAGCAACTGTTTTCTTTTATAAAAGTTCAGATCGCAGATGATGCCCAACAAAATGGCTGCCCGGGCGCCTTTCTTGGGAATTTTAGCCTTTGACCCAAGGCTGAACTAGAACTGCTCTGTGAATTAGGTAGTTTCATGTTGTTGGGCTCTTCGTTTCAAACACAAGGACATCAAACTACCTGATTTACTCCAGTTTCTCCTCCGCGCTGCGGGCCCGGCGGGGCGCTTGGCCCCTGGCAGGGTGGGGAAGGGGTGGCAGCCCTGGATTGCCCCTTTTTCCTCCAGCTCCTGCATCCTGCTGGCACCGGCAGTGGAGAGGCAGGGTCTGGGTCCCTCTCCTGGGTCTGGGTCCCCTTTTTGAGTCCCTGTCCCCTCTCCCGGGACTGTGTCCCCGTCCTCGATCCATGGCCCCTCTCTCGGGACCGTGTCCCCACCCGGGACCGTGACTCCCCTTCATCCCCGGGTCTTTGCCCCCCTCCCGGGGTCTTTGTTCCCCTTCCTGGCTCCATGTCCCCACTCCGGACCGTGTCCCCTCTCCCGGGACTGTGTCCCCCTCCTAAATCCCTGTTCCCTCTCCCGGGACCGTGTCCCCACTCGGGACCGTGTCCCCTCTCCCCGGGACCGTCCTTCACCCCCGGCCCGGATCCCCCTTCCCAGAGACGGGCATTTGTCCCGGGAAAGATGAGGAAGGGCTGGCAGCCCAATTTCCCCCCTCCTGTCCATCCCCTGGACCTCACCGGCACCGGGAGTGGAGCCACCCTGGCTCTGTGTCCCCCACCATGGCTCTGTGTCCCCCACCATGGCTCTGTGTCCCCCACCCCGGCTCCGTGTCCCCCACCCCGGCTCTGTATCCCCCACTCCGTGTCCCCCACCCCGGCTCCGTGTCCCCTCTCCCGGGACCGTGACTTCCCTTCATCCCTGATCCGGATCCCCTTCCCGGACACGGGATTTGGACCTGGAAGGGCCCTGAATCCCCTCTGCCCTCCATCCCCTGGACCTTGTCCGTGTCCCCTGCCCCGGGGTCCGTGTCCCCCACCCCAGATCCGTGTCCCCAGCCCCGGCTCCGTCCCCCCGCCCCATCCCCCGCCGCTACCGGGCCCCAGTACCGGGCACCGCCGGGGCAGGGGTGACGCTTTCTTTGTTTAAATCCCCGTTCCAGGGACCTTTTGCGAGACAGCGCAGTCACGCCCCGAATCATCAAGAGCTTATTAACGCTCTAATTAGGCTGCGGCGCCTCTCAGAGGCTGAAATCCCCCTCCCCGGCAAATCCTCCCCGGCCCAGGGTCAGCAAACCCCTCCGTTTGTGTCTGGCATAAAAATACATCCCTATAAATACACGCAGAGCCATAAAGGAATTTAAGGGCGTCTTATTTTAGGAGCTGTGATCTCCAGCTCGGTGTAAAGGGTAACGTGTGGGTTTGGGCAGCACAAAAGGGCTGTGAGCAGCTCTTGGGTTTAATTATTCCAGTTGATAAAATAAGTTTATTAAAGGTCCCCCTGGCAATTTTTATAGGGACTGGGCTGGCTAGCGACTCCTGCGATTTTTCCTATGGAAAACACAGGATTTAGCCGTGCGGGTATTGAATATTTGGTCACCCAGGAGCTCCTGCCGCAGGATTTTTGGGATGGATAAACGCCAAGCCGGGGTCTGTAGACACAAAACCGCACAGAGATGAGCGGCTGATGCTCGTGGCTGGGCGCTGGTCTTTAATTTCATCTCTAACATCATCTGTAACTCTAAATTCATCATCTGTAACTCTAAATTCATCATCTGCAACATCCTCAGACCACGGCTGCGAATTTCACCGAATAAAAGGGGATTTTAGGCGGCCTCAGAAATGCCCACAAGAGTTTCGCCACATCCTTCCTCTCAACGTGTTGCGCGTGGGAATATATTGATTGAAAAAGAAATAAACTCCACACCAAACAAAGCCCTAAAACTATAAAATTTACGTGAGAAAGAGGGAGAGCGGAGAGCTCCGAGTGCCTGAGCTCGGGTTTGGATGAAGTTCACCCGCTCTCCTCCCCGGAGCCCACAGGGTTCTGTGTGCACGGAATCAGATCACGGCAGCGATTTTCCCCGCGCTGCTGTTCCAAACCCTCATAAAAACAAATTTCACATGGTCCAGGCCACGGCTAAACAAGCCTGTGAATTGATCTCCCTCCGAGGTTTAAAGAATTAAACTTTGATACCATATCCAGGACCGAACCCGCCATCTGCTCCTGCTTTCTGTGGCCGAGGGTGTTACTTGCTTGGGTTGTTTTTTTTTTTAATTTAGTTTAAGGTGGGTTTTTTAAAATTTTTCTTCCACTGTTCCAAGAAAACGAAAACAAACAACCAACCACCTCGTCTGGGGTTTAAACCGGTGCGTGCTTTATTCCCGAAACTGGCGACTCTCGCCTATAAACAAACACCCGCTCGAGGGGAGGAGAGGGGAAAGTCAAACAGCGTAAAATAACCCGGAGTTTTAGGGAGCCTTGTGACTCCTGCCTTAGGAACAACGCGCTGCTTGTGCCCGGCCTCAAAAGCCCTTAAACGGAAAAGGACAATCTGGGAAAGTTAATCATAAACCCCTCGGTAATAACGGCCCCATAGGCAACCACCGACCTCCTTGTAAATGTCTGGGCTGCTGATTTTGATCTCCCTCCTGCCCACGTCAATACAGGAAACAAGGGCCGGGCAGGGCCGGGGGGGGGACGCAGAGCTGGGAAAGATCCGGATCAGGCCCGGAGGGGGCTGTGTGGCTGCCCCAAACCGGGAATTGGGGCTCCTTTCGCAAGGGAAGGAGCGGGGACAGGAGGGTGAGGCGGGCAGGGGGTCCCGCCTGCGCCGCTGCCCCGGTAGCGCTTTGTTTCGAGTGAAAAACCACAAGAGAAGCTTACCTGGAGCGGCAGCGCTGTGGGGATGGATAAAGGGGTTCTCCTCCCAGTAGGAATTGCCTGGTTTGGGACGCGCTGAGCATTTCTGGGCTCACACGCGAGGAGCAACTCCGGGTTTAACGCAACACATCCCCCCCCGCCCCAAGTCGCTCTCCTGCCAAAGTTCAGCCTGGCTGATATTCCCCCCACCCGGGACGAGTTTCACTGGGGGGGGGGGGCAAAAAGTGTTGTGAGGAGATGCCGTCCGAAAGAAACTCCCCCTTTTTATTTCTCTGCTGCTTTTATGGAAACAACTCCAGCGCAGCTTCACTCCTGTACCTGTGCCTGCGCTCTCCCACCCTCTTCCCCCTGCCTGGACTGGGAGCGACAGATTCCTCACCATCACGGGTTATTACCTCCCTTCCTCCCAGACTAAACGCGATTCGGATTATGGTTTTTGGGGGGGGTTTGGGTTTTTTTGGAGGGGTATCCTCGTTACACCGCGGGCACCCCAAAGCAGAGCCAGCGCAACCCGCCCCAGCAGCTCCCGGGGTGTAAAATCCGCAGCAGCAATCCCATGGAAGCTGAATATTATTCCAAGCAGGGAGGTGAGGGGAGGGAGCGGAATCAGTCCAGTAGCCAGAATATGGGTTCCCGAACAACAATCCAACTTTATTTTAACTTTCTCCCCTTCCAGCTTCCCTTTTCAAATGCACATACGCTTCTACTTTACAGGGGCACGGATCCCAAACGCTTTATGAACTGCTGAGATTACAAACCTCTTTTGGAACCGGGTTTCTTTTGGTTTTTGCTTCTTTTTTTTTTTTTTTTTTTTTTTTTTAAAGCCAGGGTACACTTTCGGTCCTTGGAAAATTGCCCACATGTGTAACTTGTTTTTGCTTCTCCTCAGACAAGGAATTCCTCCCCCGCCTCCTTCTCCCTCCTTCCCTCCCTCCCTCCCTCTCGCAGCACTTACGGATTTTTAACAGACGGCAGCATTCAAACTGCGAGCACAGGAAATGGCCAAGGTAGATCCTTCGCCTTTTAGGCTACAGAAACTTATTTCACTTTTTTTTCCCCCCCCAAAGGTTTTACCCTTCAGGAGGGAATTTTTGCTGCGCTCTCTCGTGTTTGGGAGGGGGCCCGTGACTGAAGTTTCTTTCATAACCTCTTAGAGCTGCCTAACTGCATCACTCATAATTTATGTTTGCTTTACGCTGGGCTTTTAGTCCTGTTTCCTGACTCTTAAAAGAAAACAAAACAAAACAAAAAGGAATTTGCTGCCTGTTGTGATTATCATTATTATTATAATTACAATTATAATATTGGGATGTTTGATATCATTGAAAATAAATGCTCAGCCCTTTGAAGGCTGAGTTATCAGAATCTGGGCTCCAGACTCTTCCATAGCCGTGAAGTTCACCCTCAGCTTTTATCCTCCCTTTGCTTATCAGCTTCCAAACCTAAACCGGCCCAGGAAAAATCCCTAAAATCACTCAGGTTGCACCGGGACGGCCTCTCGGAGTAAAAATCCTGGTGAATCCCCCCCAAAATCCTGCCCTGTCTGGGCGTCAGGATGGGGGGAAAGCTCCGCACCCCCAGATCTCCTCCACCTTCCTCACATCAGAGCTAAAGAGGCAAAATCGGCCGGAGGAAGTGGCCAGTTTTAATAAATGATAACAAAAAGTCTTTTAAAAGGGGTTTAAATACGTTTCTGGGAAGAAAAGAACCAGCCGGACTTTTCCCTTTCTTAGACCAAAACTTACAAATCAGTGAAAGGCGGCCGTTGCACCGACCTAAACTCCGCATATTTCAAAAACATTTCAGATTTGGTCGTTCACAGCTGGGAAATGCCAAGCCCAGGAGCGCGCCTGCAAAGAGGGACTTTGGCAGTTGTGTATTGCTAAGCAAAATATTCCTTCTCTCCACAGACAATAAAGATAATTCATAAACAGAACCCGAGCTCGGACGCCTCTGGTTCGCCACGGCGGGCTGATAATATCCCGAATTTTTCCTCACGGCCAAATTCACTTGGCGCTGACTCTGCAAAGCACGGGAAAAGTTTCCACTTCGATTTTTTTTTCTTTTTTTTTAAATAACAGTTTCCACTTCCACTTCCCTTTTACACATCACAACCACATCTCTGCACTGAATCCCATTCCAAACCCAGGCAAACTCGCACTTCCTGCCTCCTCCCTCCCAGAAATTCAGACTTTTCCACGCTGCTCCTTGAGTTTCCCTTCTCCAAGTTTTTGTTGTTGTTGTTTTACGAGCAGAAGCGCTTCTATTTTAATTTCGGATGGGTTTTAACGAAGGATTTAAAACCCAAACCGGCGCAGGCAGCACCACCCAGCTCTCCGAGCCATCGTTTGCCTTAATCCCCTCTCAGAAAAGGCTACAAGGAGATGAACCACGGCGAGATGCATAAAAAATAAACTCCTGAACGCACGGAAACCTCCAGAGGAGCGAGAGCAAATGGCTTTTGCAGATCTTCTTGTGAGGTTCCCATCCACCAGGGATCCGAAAACCCCTCGGTTTCTGCCTCGCAGCCACGCTCCCGAGGATCCCTCTTGGCTGAAATTTATATACTACAGAAAATTATATACTCGCGCTGCCGCAGTTCATCATTATTTATAGGAGGCGCGCCAGGATTTTTTTTTTTATTATTTTTTTTTCTTCAGGAATATATTTATTACAGGTAAGACACGGCCAATCTATCTGGCGAGCACAGAACAGGTGTTTTGCTTCAATTAACGTTCAATAATTCCATCTCGCCTTATTCAACACCCCGCTACCAGCACGGCTGTTTATCCATCAGCTGGATAAACACGTTCCCAGGCGCCGAGCGAGTTTCAATCTCCACAAGACGCTTAAATCAGCCCTCGCCTCTCCTGAGCTCTCGCAGCGTTTGCGGAGTCGCCCCGAATCTCTTTGTGGAACTGTCTGATTTTTATTTAAAAAAAAAAAAAAATCATTTCTGAGAGGCAATAAAGCAGAGAAATATGACAACGTGAGCCACCCGCTCGTATTTCATGCCTGGTGACACGCGGGCTTTTCCTTTCCAAACCTCAGCAACTCTTCAGGAAGTTTAAAGAAGGAAGGGGGGAAAAAACAAACAAACAAACAAACAACAAACCAAAAAAAAAAAAAAAAACACAAAAAAAGAGAAAAAAAATCCAAAAAATAAAAAGGAGGTAGAAATGCGAAAAGTTGGGAAAATCAGGAATTCTCCCTTCGTTTCCCACAACCCCTGGTCGGGTGAGATGGAGGGGAGCGAGCAGAAATCCTGCCTCGCGCTGCTCCCTGGAAGGGATTCCTCTCCCTCCGCCGATTTTAGGATTTCCTTTGGAATAACCCCTGGAAAGGAGAGGGGACCTCGCGGGTCACTCACCTGGGGACATTTCCCCCCCCCGGCTGGGCCAGATCCGGGCCCAGGGGCTGCAGAGGGGTCTCCAACCTCTCCCCAAAGCTCACCTTGGCTGGAGCCTGGGAACCGGAGCTGCTCCTCCAGCACAAGGATGTGGAGCTGCCTGGGGGGCTCTGGCCACCCCGATGGTGGCAAAAATGAGAATCGAATCAAATCTCCGCCATTCCGCCCCGGCTCTCCTCGCCCATCATCCCGACCCTCTGGATTTTTTAATTTTTTTTTTTTTTTTAATGAAAATGCGTCCTAAAAGCGCCTCATTTAGAGGAGCTCTGGACAGGGGAAATCGCGTCCCTGCACGGGGCTGATGCTCGTGGAAAAGCAGCGCTGATGGGGATGAGGGGAAATCTCAGGCTTTGGGATGGAGGTTTTTAATCGCCTTCATCATCTCCCTTTATTAGTGAAACACCTCTGGTAGCAATTTCCCACCTCTGTTTTGTGTGGCGCGGACGCTCAGAGGGGCCAGAGGAAGGCGAAAATAGATTTTTCTCTCATTTCAGGCGGCTATTAGCGCCTCTCCCCTGTTATTATCAGCCTGTTAATAAAGACTTCCATCCCCATCCACTCCAGGAAGGGATCCGCGATGATTTATCATTCCTAGAAATCTCTTTGCCCTTCACTTTAAACATCCTCGGGTGTTGGGGTGAGACGGAGCAGGGCGGAGGGGCAATAGATTAAAAGAGGCAAATTGAGCCAGACTGTTACAGCCGAAATCCAGGGAATCACTTTTTGCCGGGATCGTGGAGAGCACCTTTCCCTTCACCCAACATTTACGAGGCCGCCGGAGCCTCTGGCAATAAAGGGATTTATCCCCAGAACTCGGGAGCACCGAGCCCGTTCCCCCCGCCCCCCGCGCCGCTCGCACCGAGCTCCGATCACGGGGAATAAAAAAAATACCCCGGAATCCCCGGGTTTGGGGGAAAAACACGGGAAAAGACGAGTGAGGCGGGGGTGGCGTTGCACACGCAGCGTGGGCACGGACATGCGAGGGGGGCACGCGGTGGCTGCGAGGGGTCCCTTCTTTGCCCCCTTTTCTCTTCCCCGGGCAATAAATCCGAGGCTATAAAAATCAAAGAAAGCCAATGTAAGTTTTATTAAACTCTTTAACCATCACAAGTTTAAGGCATTCCGTAACAAAGCCGGATCAGTGGCGCGCTGGATTTTACTGGCCTTGTAAAGTTCGGGGAAGGCTTCTGATTTCAGCGGTGTGGGGGGAATCATTTCAGCTCCGCCGGAGCCCCGGGACACGCGGGCATTTCTCCATCCGCGGGGATATTTTTAATTTTTTAATAATACTTCTAGAAATACCCACCAGCACCAAGCCCGAGGCAGGCGCTGGATGCACCCAGGGGCTGCTTTGGCTGGTCAAAGTCGCGGTGACACCTCCACGCCAGTGGCATTTAAAATGTCATATTTGCCCACGTTATTTTAGCGCGTTAAGCATCCCCTCTCCCCATCCCAAATGGTTAATTATTTCTAGCGCCCTCCCCAGCACTCCGGCTACCCAGGGCCGCTGTTTTCCTTCCCAAAAACGTGGATTTTGGCGTGGTTTCATGTCGATGTATGACCATAAGGAACGCTCACGTCTATGAAATCACGGCCAGGAGGAGGGTGGGGGCGGTTTGTACTTATTCCCTGTTTCCCCCTATCGTTCTCTGGAGCCCGAGTGGCAAAGAATGGCTTCTATCTCCATTCCCCCATGATCGTTATTAAAGCCAACACATCAGCATCTTCCTTCGACAGAGACAAAAAAAAAAAAATCCCACCCCCCATCCCTCCTTTCGGACCCCTCCCCGCGATATTCCAGCAGCAAACCTTGCTGGGGGGAAAGGGGGACATCGGAATATTCTTCCCCAGCTCTATGGCTTTGCTTTTTTTTTTTATTTTTTTTTATTTTTTTTTCCGCCACTCCTGACGTTTTGCAACATCGCATAAACATAAAACAATCCATCCTTGATATGGAATGCAAGGGCGGATGACAGCGCAGCGCAGCCCCCTCGGCTGCGATTGATTTACGCCGAGCCTGACGCTTTATCAGGCACACGAAAAAAGTTTGACCAATCATTTCGCCGGGAGCTCACAACACAGCAGCCCAACTGTACTTTGTTGGCTGGGAAGTTGGGGAAGGGGGTAGAGTACAAATCTAGAGCTGTCCTCTCTCTCTCTCTCTCTATATATATATTCTTTTTTCTTTTTTTTTCTTTTTTTTTTTTTTTTCCCTTCACTGAACCGTGCTTTGTATGATGTCTGAGAATGTCCATTTCTGGCACTCTCAGCAATTATTATGTCGACTCTATCATAAGTCATGAGAGCGAAGATTCGCCTTCAGCTAAATTTTCGTCTGGGCAATACTCGGGTTCCAGGCAAGCTGGCCACAGTGAGCATCTAGAATTCCCCTCCTGTAGTTTTCAGCCAAAACCTCCAGTTTTCAGCGCCTCCTGGACTCCTTTGAATCCACATTCTTCTGGCACCCTTCCTGCCGTCTACCATCCTTATATTCAACATCAAAGCGTCCCAGCTGAGAGCAGGTACCTCCGGAGCTGGCTGGAGCCCGTGCCCAGGGCAGAGACCCTCCCCGGGCAGGGATCTGTTAAGGCAGAGCCGCTGCTGGGCCGTCCCGGGGATGTCCATAAACAGGGAACACAGGAGTACAATTTAGAAACTTCTGCTGCAAGGGAAGGGATCGTTTCCAATCAAAGGCCCAGCTTCGAGGACAATAAAGTTTGTGAAGGAAGCGAAGACAAAGACAGGACAGATCAAAGTAAGTTATAAAAGTGAGGAAGTAAACAGCATAAAAGCTGGAGGAGGTGCAATAAAAAGGGGGGACAATGCTGCGGAAAGTTGAAAATCAGGGCTTGAAGAAAAAAAAAGTCTCAGCTGGCTGATGCCAACCTAAGGGGAGAGGTGGGGAGGGGAGAGGGCTGGCATTGTCTGCGCCGGGAAACAAAACTAAAAATCAAAATCGGCGTCGTCCCCGGCCTTAAAGAGAGTCCGGAGCGGACAAAAGCTGGAGCGAGTCCCGCTCGCTCCTGCAGAGCGCCGGCTCCGGCAGCACAGACGCGCTGGGAAGGGGAGTAAAACTGCGCGGCTGCGGGCGGAGGGGCCGGGAGGGGCCGCGGACAGCGCGGAAATGTCGCGGGGAAGGGAGCGGGGCTGGAGGGCGAGGGAGAAGAGGGAAAAAGGGGGGAAAAGAGGAGGAATCGAGGGGGAAAAGTTCACGTGGGGGGAAGAGAGGAGCGGCGGGGGCTTCGCCGTGCCCGCGCCCCGGGGAAGGCGCGGAGGCTCCGCGCTCCTTCCGCGGCTCCTGTCGGGCTTTCCTGGCGCTTCCTCCTGGCGTTCGCGTGTTTATTTGTGCTGTTAATTGTTTGTTTATTAAACGCAACCACGGCGGGTATGAATATTTCAAAGTCACGCTCCTTCCCTAGTTAAAAGAAAAAAAAAAAAAGAAGAAGGAGAAGAAGGAGGGAGGGGGGGTGCTTGGAAGTTAATTAGCTTCTATATCAGCTTTTATATCAGCTTTTATTCCTAACGTAGCCAGACTGGGGAGACAGATAAACTCCAGCGTGGGCTTTTTCCGCGGGCTGCGTCGCCTTTTTCCGCTTGAAATACGTGCTAAAAATAATATTGTATTGCCCGGAAAATATTGAATGCTCTCAACAACGCTATTAATATTATTATTATTAATAATAATAATTATTATAGCGTTTGAGGGAGGGAGAAGCAGCGTCCGCACCTCGTGCCGAGCCGGCTGGCACCTGGTTTCCAGCTGAAAGGTGACCCCGGAGCGGGAGGCACCGGGACAGCCTTGGCTTCACTTTCCCGGGAAATATTTTTCCAGGGAAAGCCGAACTTTTCCAACCTGGCAGAGCAGCAGCGCCCGGCCAGGGGGTCCCTCCCCGGGCATTTTTTTCCCCTTTGAATGAACTTCTTTTGCCATTAAAAACACCGAATATTCTCTCCCCCCTCGCGATTTCCTCCCCTGCTCTTGCAGGATATTCTGGTGGCTTTTCTTTTTCTTCTTTTTTTTTTTTCCTTTCTCTTTTTCCTCTCCTTTAACTCGCCCGCAGACACTCACACACAAAAAGAAAAGTCCTGTTCTATTGTACTGGGCAGGGATCCAGAACAAACTGCAACCGGGCGGTGGATGCCTGCGGAGAACCAAACACCCGCGTTCCCTGCTCGGTGCCGCTGAAATTGAATATTGGCAAAATCCTGCCCGAGAAAAGAACGATTTTAAAGGCTCGAGGGTGGACGCGCTGTGGTTCCCGTGTGGTTGCAGCGCATACTTTGTTTAAAAGAATAGTTTAATTTGGGGCTGCCGTTGAGAGGCTGCCAGGGCTGGTTTGCAGCGAGTTCTGCCCCCGATTTCCCCGACTCTTTCAATTTTTGCGAGTATTTCTTCCTAATGAATCCCTGCCCCGCGCGTGGCGCTGGGAGCTGTTAAATTATCTGCTGGGTTTTAGAGAAAAAGAGGTGCCAGGACCTCTCCCCGTTCGCTTTCATGCTCTGGGATTTGTGTGCAGTGGAGAGATAAAACAACATCGGCATCTAAAATATATTTTAACGACCCAAAATATGACCGAAAAAAAACCCCCAAACCCGTTATGAAGCACAGCCCTCCATCGCCATTAAAGGATGGGTAACAGGATTAACAATATCAATTATTAACAGCTTTCCTCCTCTTTAATATTTAATTCTGCATATTAGATCAAGTCAATTACATTAAGGAAATAGCCGTGCAAATTTGTAAGAGGCCGTACTTACAGAGGAAGATTAACCGGATTATTATTTTATTTTATTTTTGTTTTAAGTTTTAAATATTCAATATATTTCTTTTTTTTTTTGGCGTGGAGGAGCCGTCCCGATGTGTGTGTGTGTGCGCGCGTGTGTATATTTATAATGGTCCATTTAATTGGTGTAAAGGTTTATGGCTCCAGCCATAATTTCAGGGGAGGCAAAGGAAATAAAACAGGAATTCGTGGTGTGTCCATAACCCTTCATTTTCCTCCCGCCCGCCTCCCCGTTACCCAATATTTGCATGTGATTAGCGAACATCCCATTATTTACCCTAAACCCACTTCGCTTTTGGGTGCGATTTTCACCACTCTGGGGTCTGCCGGGGGGGTGGGTTTTGCTCCCAAAATCTTGTGTGTCCCTCCTTCCCCCCCCCCCCCAACCCCGCGAAGAATTCCTGAAATATCCTTTTTCCACGATTCCCACGCAACTTCTCCCACCCGCGAGAGTGACGGGCAGGCTTTTATTTATTTTTTGGCTGCATTTCCAGCCCTGCAAACGTCCCTGGCTCGGGGTGACGCTGTCCAGACCTCCGGCAGCAGAGCCCGGGCAGCTCCCAGAGGATGTTTATCGCAGCCAGAGCGGTTTTTGCCACATAGCACACCCAAAAAAAAAAAAAAAAGGAAAAAGGAAAAGAAAAATAGGCAGGATTTATTTAGGAAAAGCTCCTCCAGACCTCCCCTCTCTGCGTGATGGGTCTGGAGGAGCAAATCTATAAACGCGCCTGGGAAAAATGGGGAGAAATGTGATTTTTTTTTTTTTGGGGGGGGGGTTCTTTGTATATAATGTGCAGATGGGGAGATGTGGGAAGCTGGGAGGGGATGTGGGCGTTCACCTGGCAGGGATGGGGCAGGGGGAGGGCACGTGGGGACGCCAAAAACTCGGGGGTGCACCCAAACCCCTCAGGAATGCATCCAAAACCCGCAGAAATTCACCCAAAACAGGGGGTGCACAGGGACAACACCCACCACAACCCCTCCTGCTCCCCAATCCCCGCCTCCCCCCCAATCCAGAGGGTTTGGATGCCTCTGGAATTCGGGGTGGGACCCCCACCATCTGCGCAGGCCCCCAGTGATTTTCCTGCGTCCTCGCAGCTCCTGGTTTGGGGTTTGGTTTTTTTTTTTTTCCCCCCAAGCCGGGGGGTGCATCTGCGAAGGAATAATCTTAATATTTGATGGCGTGATTAAAACCTTCTGAGAAACACTCAGGGCTCGCCTCGTATTGATCTCGCTGCTTTTTCTTCCAGCCAACCCCGCTGCCAGCTGGCTGCACGCCCGCTCCTCCAGGAAAAAGCGATGCCCCTACACCAAATACCAGACCCTGGAACTGGAGAAGGAGTTTTTGTTCAATATGTACCTGACGAGGGACCGTAGGCACGAGGTGGCCCGGCTCCTCAACCTGAGCGAGAGACAAGTCAAAATCTGGTTCCAGAACCGGCGGATGAAAATGAAGAAAATGAACAAGGAGCAGGGCAAGGAATGAAAGAGCAGAAAAGCCGCAGCACCCCCTCCTCAGACCCCCTTTCCCCCCGCTTGGTGCTGCCAACCCCCCCCCAAAAAAACAGGGGGAGACCCTTCCCCGAGTCCCATCTCCACTTTTGCATGCGAGATGTTGTTAATGAACCTTTTCTAAATCTCTTTCCTTAGCCTTGCCACGCTGGAGGCAACTTAGCCCCAAGTGCGGCTCCTTTTTGGGGACACGCGCTGGGGTTTGTTTCTCTTTTCTTGCTCCCTTTTTGTCTTTTTTCCCCTCTTTTTTTCTCCCCCCTTCTCCCCGCGGTGTGACAGAGCACAGGCTCCTGTTGGAGCAGCTTTCCCCCCCCTTTTTTTTTCCGTGGAAAAGCAAAGACGGCCGCCACAAAACTGGCCACCACCAAACCTCGCTGTCTTTTCTTTTCTCCAAGCAAGGACAAAGATTTTCCCCCACCCCACCCCACCACCACCACCCCACAACCCCCCAGACGCTCGCACTCGCCCGCCGAGGTGGCCGAGGAGGAACCAGACGATTTAATTAAACTCCTGCAAGACAGACACATTCGTAAGGCTCGCCTTTAATTGCACCCAACAAATCATTTGCAATTCGCCAACTCCATCCCGGGGTAGCCGCTCCGTGACAGCCCCAAATGGGGGTTCCCCCCCCTTCTCCTCCGCCCGCCCCCTTCCCCCCCCACTTCCCCCTCCCGTTATTTCACTTTTTTAGCTCGGTTTATAATGCGGGATTTTGATTCGAGTGGCGGAAACTGGGACTTTGACCTGAAAAAGTTTCGCGGGATCTTTTGGGGCAGAACCTCCTGGTTTTGGTAGTTTTATACTGAGGCACTGGGAGGGAGAGAAAAGACGAGAGAGAGAGAGAGAGAGAGAGGGAGTGCGTGGGGCACTCCCCGAGCCGCATTGTAAATTATTTAGGAGAAAAAAGGGGGCGGAAGAACCCCCGCCAACTTATTCCTAACTTTTTAGAGAAGAGGAAGAATGGGATTTTCTAGTTTAAGGGGAAAAAAAAAAAAAAAAAGAAGAAGAAGAAGAAAAAAAAAACAAAAACAAAAACCACCACAAAAAAAAAAAACAACAACAACAACAAAAACAAACTACCTTAGTGGAGCGATCAGGGAGGGGCCGGGTGTGTTCTTAGCGCTAGGTATTTATAATTTATTGTGGATTGACTTTTCCTGGAGCAGGAGGCTGCTGCAGAGATGAAGTGCCAACCCCAGCCCGGCTTTTTATTCCTTCCCCCTCCCGTTGGCCGAGACCCTTTTTTAATTCTTGAATCTCGCCGGGCTTTGGCTCGGGGTGGCCTTGGGGTTTTTTTTTTCCCCTCCTCCAGCGAGCTCCGGGAGCGTTTTCCCGGTGCCACCCCGGGGAGGAACCCGCGAGTGGCACCGGGGGATGCTCCCCCCGCGCTTCTCCATCCTCATCCTCATCCCGGAAAGTCCCAAATCTGGAGCTCGCCGGGCTCGTGTCCCGCAGGACTCCTGCTCTGACAGCTCCGCTGGAGGTTCCTCCATCCCGCCCGGGCGGGATTTGGGTTCCCTTTATCTCTGTAAGGATTAACTTTGGTTTGGGGAGGGAGGAGGGAGGGAATGAGGGTGGGAGGGGGGGCTCGGGGGGGTTTAGTTCCAGTCGGTTCTGTGGTGGGTGTTGTAAACCGTGTTTCGTGCTCGTGTTTCTGTGAGTGTTGGAGCTCGTTTTCTGTCTCTGCTGTGGCTTTTTTTTTTTTTTTTTGGGAAGAGTTCTGCAGTTGGTAGTGGCTGAAAAAAAAAAAAAATCGAAATAAACCTCTCTCGTTTGCTTCGTGTGCGGAATTTGTATATTTAGCTGGCAGGAGGCTTTCGAGGAACCAGGCGAGGGGAAGGCGGATTGTTTGAATAGGGAGGAGGGGAAAAACAGAGAAAAACCTTTTTTTTCTGCTGTTTATCTGAAGGAACCAGCGCAAATCTGTTTCCAGGAGTGACTCGTGTGTCCTCCGCGCCAGGTTTGGCGAGGCCACTTTTATCTGCGGAGCAGAGGCTGCTCTGGGAAGCAGCGATAGGCAGATTCGCAGATTTGCCTGTTTGCAAAGTGTTCCTGCTTTTTTTTTTTCCTTCCCCCTCCCTCCGCGATCCGGAGATAAGACCCGAGGAGCTGCACTGAAATTTCCCCCACTCCAAATCCTCTTAAGAGGGGTTGAAACAAAAATTTATCTCCCCCCTCGCCAAGAAACCAGAGCTGACGCGTTTGAGACCATTCCTCAGAAAGTTGTTTTGTTTTTCGGTTGGGTCTTTTTTTAACGCTCAGACTTTCCCGTGTAAAACTTTCCACCCTGAAGCAGCTCCTTGGGGGCTTCCAAATTTAACTGTTCTGCTGCCGGAGGGAGTTCAGCGCCACCGAACTTCGCTCTGTGTTTAAAAACTAAATGAAAAAAAAAAAAGAGCTGTTTTGGAGGCGTTTCGAGCTGCGGGGTCGGTGGCAGCAGGATCGTGCCTCGAAGCGCTGATTTATTTTAAAAGTGTGATTAAGTCAAAGAAAGGGGGTGGAAAGTGACGTTTGAGCTGGGCGAAATTTTCCCAGGTTGGTTTGATTCTCCTCGAGGATGGGTGAATTCCAAACCTGCTCCGAGCTGGGATAATCCTCACGTCTCGAACCGAGCACGGATTTGCCAAAATCCTCATTTTAATTCCCAGGAGCGTTTTCCGCGAGTTCCTTGATGTTTGCAACCCAGCGGCCACCAGGATTTAGAAACGGTTTTCTCACTTTCCTTAGAGTTGTGGTAAAGAGCCGATATTTTTAAGATGACGATATAAGGTTCTTTTAAAATAGAATTTAAGATGTTAGCTGATTTTATTAGGAAATATGCTTACTTAAAAAATGAAAAAAAAAATGTTGGGAAAGATTGTTTTCTGTAGCATCAGCCCGGATGTATTTTCCAGAGATGTTTTAATGCTCCAGAATAAAAACCGATTTTAGAACAACCAGCTGCGATGTCATTGTGTTCTACTGCTTCACCCGAAATTCCAGAAATATCCTCCCTGTGCTTTCCTGCTTTTTGAGCCGCTCGTTCTGAGCATCACTTTGGGGTTCGGTTTACA
The DNA here is from genome assembly GCF_017639235.1 of Corvus kubaryi. Taxonomy (NCBI): domain Eukaryota; kingdom Metazoa; phylum Chordata; class Aves; order Passeriformes; family Corvidae; genus Corvus; species Corvus kubaryi. The sequence goes on from NW_024580658.1 coordinate 1,116,805, forward strand.
AAAATCAGTGATGAAGAAGTGGAAATAATTCCACTCTGGAGCAGCGTTTGCTGGGTCCCACCCAAACTTGCTGCGCGTCTGATCTTTCGTTATGAATATTATTTTTAATTCTGAAATCGGAGGTTTGCGGATCTCTGGCTGCGTTTCTCGCTTGTTTGCGTGTTTATTTCTTACTTTTGGAGGTTTGATCTCTTTATTCCCCCCTCAGCCTGAGGGAAAACGCTCAGCGCGGATTTGCTTTCTTTGCCTTTCCTCGCTTTATTCCCCTCTGGCCCAAGGGAAACTTGGCCAGAGAAAAAACCAAAAAAAACCCAAAACAAACAGCGGGGAAACCCCACCCCGCTCTCCCCGCTTGGCATCACCTCGGATTTGACACGCGGTTCCTTTTTCCGAGGGCTCAAGGAGCCGTTCCTGTGATTCCCTCTCGAAATTCGTTTGACGTTTTATGGCTCATGAAGAAACACAAGTGCCTGGAAAGTGGCTTTACCTCTATATTTAAAAAAAAAAACAACAAAACAACAAAAAAGCAAAAAAACAAAACCCAAAAAAAAGCCAAACAAACCCCGAGACCTGCTCAGCCCCGCAGGAAGCAGGTAGTGAGAAACAGAACCGAGAGTCTCTTTCCCACTAATTTTTAACATAAAGGGCCACTCCAAAGGGCAATATTTCACTTCTTTAGGGAAAAGAAAAAAAAAAAAAAAGAAAAGAAAAAAAATCCTTTCTTTGGGGCAGCTCTGAAAAGAAAACAAAAGAAGAAGGAAGATTTTTGGAGCTTACTGAGGGAAGAGAGAGAAAGGGAAGTAACTTGTCATAAAAAAAGGAAAATTCAGTGCAGTGTGCTGCAATAAAAGAATATGACCGCTATAAAACTTTATAGGGTATAAATTTCTGAAGGTTAAGGAACTAAACGGCTGTAAAGGAAACAGTGCAAGAAAACTTTCAGGAACTCCTAAATTACTCCAACGACTTGGGAATGTGGGGAAGCCCAATGCGTAAATGCTCTGGTTTCTGCCTCAGCCACAAAGTTCCCCTCTTTTTCTTTTCTTTTTCTTCTTTTTCTTCTTTTTCCCTGAGGGAGGGGGCAGTTGAGAAAAAAATAAGAAGGGTGGGGGGGAAGAGAAAAGGTGGGGAGGGACTTTTGCTAATTTATTCTTCTCTTGCAGATGCCGTGAAAATCCAGCGCTCTGGATGATTCCCTTTGTTCTTTTTTTGTTGTTTGTTTGTTTGTTTCCTTCTCCCCTTTTTTTTCCCCCCCTTTTTTTTTTCATTTTTATTTCTTTCTCTTTCCTTTAAAGCAATTCCAGGCTGCCCGAATGCCCAGCCCTGCACACAACAACAACACCACCACGCACAGAAGGCTCGCACACTCGAAGTTCTGGCGAGACGTCTGGGCTGGGGAAGCTCTTTATGACTTTACAGCCCCGGCCTTTCCCCCCCTTCCCTCCTCGGCAGCAGAATGACCAATTGTTTAGTCTCGGAATTTGAAACAATAGCGGGTTTCAAAAGCAAACCCACTTCTCCTCTTTTTTATTGCCGCGCTGGATGGTGCAGTTGGAGAAAACTCCAGCGCGGCCAGGCAAAGAGGGGGCAAAAAAATTAATTCTCATTTTCTTCCTCTTCTTCTCCTTCGCCTCTTTTTTTTTTTTTTTTTAATCTTTTTTGTCCTCCCAGCGAGGAGCGGGACTTCTTATTTTGATGGTTTTTCCCCTTTTTTCGCCCCCAGAAGAAATCTCCCCCTGCAGTTCCGCGCGCGGCCGCGAGGTGGAGCCGTTGCTCCACGTTAGAGGCGCCCCCTCCGCGCTCGCCCGCGGGGCTCCGCGCAAACACCTTGATTTCATTACCGGCCCCCCCCGCGCATAAAATATAGGGTTAATTATAGCTATTTTGCCGGTTTTATAGCTTACATCTATTTTTTTTTTTATCGAGGGTAAATTATGAGAGGCTGCGAAGGGGAAAAATAACGCAACAACGCAGCGGCAGAGATGCGGTGAGAGGTGGGGCGCGCATCTCTGCTAAGTGTTCGTTAAAAGGGGAATAAAAAAGCGCCGGGTTTTGTCTTCTGCTGGTCGGGGTGGAGGTGGGAGGACATCTTAAATTATCCCGACCCCGCAGATTTACGTTTGCAGCGCTGGAAAAAAATAGAGAGAGCGGCTCAAAGATTTCGGGGAGAAAGGGAAGCGCAGAACCGGGACAATATTTTTTTTCCCCGGCTCTTTCCCTCGGCCGTTAGGATGATCTGCGCTTCCCCGGCTCGATATTTTATGTGTTTTATAATCCCAGCCACCGCGGGGAAAGAAAAAAACCCAGAAACAACCAACCATGCAACAAAACCAGAGCATTTGTTTTTTGTAGAAGTTAAATCACTCATTTCTGGTATGGCTGCTCCATCTTTTGGCAGTGCTGATGCTCTTTGCTTAAATTCTTCACTTAACAGCTTTAGAAATATTTTTAAATGCCACAAACGAGTAAATTAACCCAAAATGCTCTTAAGCCACCGCGGTTTGGGGTACATGTAAATACACCACTAATGCGGCAGCAATATTGTCAACTTTTAACTGCATGAGTTCACTTTTATCTTGGCCTTTGGTTCCTCGGAATTACGAGGCAAAAATTTACTCAGATGTTGTAATTCTTCAGCTACAAATGGCGGCAATAATTTCAAGATGGGTTTTCTTTCAGGTTGGTATGAACTGGGTTTTTTTCTGAGTGAATATTTCTCTGAAGTTCCATCAGAAACCGCTCCCGTTGCTCCAAAATCAGCGTTTTGGGTGAGGGTGGAACAATTCAAACCCACACGCACCAAACAGGGTGGGAAATATTATTTTAAGAGGCAAAGTTTCAGCATCTCGAGACTTCTGTTTCAGCGCCATAAAATGAAATACGAGCGCAAACAGAAATAAATGGGGGAAATGAAGAAAAATCTCGCCCCTGTGCATTCGGCGAGAGGCAGAGCAGAGCAAACTCGAGGCTTACCTAGGAAAGGATTTGAGGTTCTTTCATTTTTTCTTTTCTTTATGAATTCCTAATAAATCTTTCCTCCGCTGGGTATTTATAAATTATCTCTCTCAGACACCCACCCCACGCACTCACACCCGGCCCCGCTCGGTTTTCCTTGGAATGGAAACGTTTTCCTTTCATCGGGAAGCCGAGTACAGTACGGGCGATGATTTAGGATCAGCCATTGATTTCTGGGGCATTGGTGAGTTACCAGCGCATCACGACCATAAAATTCTACTGCACTTGATAAAAATGTTAACTTCCAACAACAACTTCCCGGGGTCGGCGCAGGAACGGGAATTCCTGCTCTTTTTCCCTTCCCAAACTTCAGGAGAGGAGGGCGCGGCTGTAAATACACACAGGAGAAGAAACTTCTTTTCTAAAATCACTTTACTCGATTCCAATTTTTTTTTTTCCCCTTCCCCCTTGAATATTCCAGCATCCAGCATCCACACGCCAGGCTGCAAAGCTCTATTTACTTCTGTGCACCATTTTCGGGGCTTTTATGTTCCGAGATGAAACCCAAATCTGCTCAATCGACAATAAAAGTGTGGAGAAAAAATAAAATGTTAACTTGTCTTTTAGAGAGGGGGGAAAAGCCTTAATTATACCGCTGCAAGTACTCCAACAGCAATAATTACTTGAAAAGGCTCTTAGACTCGGCTGAAATTATCCCTCCACGAAATAAAGGAAGCGTATTTACTTAAATTATTTCTCTAAGGATGGGTTTAAAGTTGTATTCCGTTGCTATCTTTGTTTTCTTTCTTTCTCTTCCTCTCTCCCTTTCTTCATTCCCTGCCTATCCCCACTGATAATTTTAGTGCCTTTTTTTTTTCTTCTTTTTTCCTTTTTTTTAACCAAGTCAGACAAACCCAAATATCTCAACTTTTTTCCTCTTTTTCGTGCTGTGGAGGTTGAAAATTGTCCCTCAGCCGGAGGCGGGCACGAGTGGAACCCTCCTAAAATTCACCTTTCTCGTGTCCAGCCCCGCTCAGGCGGAGGTGATGGGGAAACAGCAGAAACCTACGCTGGGCAAAGGGGGGGGGGGGAGATCGAAAACTGAGGTTGGAAAGAGCGAATTGAAGGAAGAAAGGCTGGAAAATAGAGCTGGAATTGCAAGGGGCTTTGGAGGGGCGTCGTGGGGCTCCGGCAGGCTGGGGCAGCGGTTGGGCTGGGAGGGTTCGGAGTCGTTATTAACTGAGAAACGTCTCGGTAATATTTGCTGACTGCGATAAATGAATTTCAAAATCTACCCCCTGTGTGTTTAGGCGGTGGAAAATTGCAGCGCTGGCATCTGAGGGGCAAGTTTGGCTCCGTTGTTACCAAATGCCAATAAAAGAGAAAGCGCCTCTCTCTCTCTCTCTCTCCTCTCTCTCTCCTCTCTCCCCCCCCCCCCCCACCCATCCCCCGCTTCCCCCCAGTTTTTTCCTGGGGGAAATAAATAAATAAATAAATAAATAAACAAACGGGAGGTTCTGGAGGCTGGGGGCGAGGTGGGCTGGGAGCACGAAGGTTTTCCTGCTCTGGAGGTGATAAGAACCTCGATACTTTTCGTTCCCAATCATCCCCGACCACATCTCGAGCAAGTCCTCGGTGCGGGAGGAGGAGGAGGAGGAGGAGGAGGCAGCGAGGGGGCTGCGGGGCGAGCCACAGAAAGTCAATGTTATATATGAAAAACTATAATCATTTTAATTCAATATTGACACCTCCACATCTCGCTGCGAACGCGGACGGGTCCAATCGAAACCTCTGGTTTATAGCGGTGGAGGAGCGGACTCGTAAAATCCTAACGGCTTTTATGTAGTGCGGTATAAACAACAACAACATCCCCGGCTTTATGGCGTTTTATAGTTTGTTAAACAGTTTACAGCCTTTTTTGGGGCTATTACAAATGCAATTCCCTTCATGCGATAGTTAAACCTTTATCAATAATAAGGAAATTGATCATTAAAATGTTAAATATGACTACCTCGTTTGTTTTAAAATATGTTTAGGGTAAGAAGCTGTATGATTTGATAACTTGTATTAAAATACCAATTACATTTATAGGACCTTTTAAAACTGGTAGCAATTAAATCGTGTTCTTTTACAGTTTTCCAAAGCGACCCTGACATTTAAAAAGGCTAAAACTGCCTCGTTAAAATTTTGAAATTAACGACTGCGAGCGCTTCTCTTTAATTGTCCAACACTCCCCAAAAATCAATCTTTTGGGTGGTCTAGGTACGTGATTTGTTGTGAGGCGAGCGATATCTCATTAATGTAGGTAGTTAAACATATTTAATCCGTATATTCACCCCACCTCCTTCTCCCTTCCCCTCTCGCTCCCTCTCCCTCTCTCTCTCTCTCTCTCTCTCTCTCCCTCCCGCTCCGTCTCCCTCTCTCGCTCCCCCTCGCTTGCTTTTCCTTCTTTATTCTCTCACACTCTTCCTTTCACAATCATGCGGTGCAGAGTCCGTGTGGAGTAAGGAGAAGCCAATAGGATGAGGTTTTGGTAATAGATGCAAATGATCATGAAAAGACACTGCAAAATATGAAACAACTCATTTGCGCTGAAGTAAATCACTGAAAACTGTTTATGAACTGGCATCTCTTCTTGGAAATGTAAAGCGAGAACTCTTTAAGTGGCGATTTTTTTTTTTTTTTTTTTTTTTTTGGGGGGGGGGGGGGAGGAAAGAATTCAATATCATGCAGGCTTAGAGTTTTGATTATATCCTCCTTTTATATTCCTGGAAATCACAAACTGTCGTTGCTTAGCATCTTAGCGCTTTCTTTTTTTGCTAATAGATTCCCGTGGTCTGGTTTGTTGTGGGGTATTTTTTTTTTTTTTTAATAATTTTTTTTTTTAATTTTTTTTTCCGCCTTCCTCCTGCAAACTCTTATTGAAATTAAAATGAGCTCCTATTTTGTCAACTCACTCTTCTCCAAATACAAAACCGGGGACTCCCTGCGCCCCAATTACTATGACTGTGGGTTCGCTCAGGATCTCGGGGGCAGACCCACCGTGGTGTACGGACCCAGCACGGGGGGCACCTTCCAGCACCCGCCCCAAATCCAGGAGTTCTACCACGGAGCATCCTCACTCTCCAGCTCCCCTTACCAACAGAATCCCTGCGCCGTGGCGTGCCATGGGGACCCCGGCAACTTCTACGGCTACGACCCCTTGCAAAGGCAGAGCCTCTTCAGCGCGCAGGAGTCGGACTTGGTGCAGTACACGGACTGCAAGCTCGCTGCCAGCGGCCTCGGAGAGGAGGCGGAGAGCTCGGAGCAGAGCCCTTCTCCGACCCAGCTTTTCCCCTGGATGCGACCGCAAGGTGAGGCGAAATGGAAAGGACGCCGAGGAGGCATTTCCTGAGCCCCATAAAGTAGCCCCCACCCCCCCCCCCCCCACCACCCCTTTTTTGCTTTTCTTTCTGCCCCCTCTTTGCTCGCTTTCTTTCTTTCGCTGCCTTTTTCTTCCCCGGTGACTGTATTTTACTGCTTTATGGGGGTAAACTTTTGCACTTGTAAATTGCTTTATAGTTTAATTACCCTGAAGGAGACCTTTTCTTCTGGGGGCTGAGCGAGCCGGGCTTTCTGTGGAAGGAAGCGTCCTTAAAGTTTATGGCACTTTTATAGCCTTAAAAAGCCCCTTCATTTTTGTTTGGCGTTTGATTTGGGATCTCGGCCGTGCTGCCGCCTCTCCCCGGGCTGCAACCTTTTATTTATTTTAATTTTTGAGGCTTTTTTTTTCTCCTTGCGTGGTGGTCCCATAGAGCCGGGCTCTGTTGTTGTGCTGGGGGTGATAATCAGTGTGCAAGTGCAGCTTCAGCTGGGCTGCTCGGGGTGGGCTGGTGGGGGACCCCCCCCGCCTCCCCTTTTCCCTTCCCTTCCCCTGCCACCATCACCCCTTTCCTTTATAACCATCTTCCCTTTTAGAATATCCTACAGGAGCCTTTCCCTCGCCCTCCTCGCTTCCTGCTCTGGCTCCTGCGAGCCTTTTCCTCGCTCCCCCCGCCCGCGGCTGCGTTTGGGAGCGTGTGGGAGCGGGTGTGAGCTGTGTGTGCCTCTCCCCGAGCCTGGTTTATGTATCTCTCAACCTCCTTCTCTTCTTCCCCCTCTCCCACCCCAACCTTTGCAATCCCCCAGCAGCCGCTGGACGCAGGAGGGGGAGGCAAACCTACAGCCGCTACCAGACGCTGGAACTGGAGAAGGAATTTCTATTTAATCCCTACCTGACCCGCAAACGGAGGATCGAGGTCTCGCATGCCCTGGGATTGACAGAGAGGCAGGTCAAAATCTGGTTCCAGAACAGGAGGATGAAATGGAAAAAGGAGAACAACAAAGACAAGTTTCCCAGCAGCAAATGCGAGCAGGAAGAACTGGAAAAACAGAAAATGGAAAGAGCCCAGGAGGTGGACGAGGAAGGGGAAGCACAGAAGGCGGACAAGAAATAAAAGGATTTTTGAGGACTGAAAGGCAAGCGCTGCTGGGGTGGAAGAGCCCCCGAGCCCCACGTTAATGGCAGTTAATGTAAGGGAGGGGTGGGGGGACAAACAAAAAACAGTGCATAGAAAAGAGAAAGGAAAAAAAAAAAACCCTTTTATTGCTGTAAAACAATATAGCTGTAAGCACCACTTTCCTGATTATCCTTTGATACAATGAGCAGAATGCAGAAGTGATCGGGAGCTCTCTCCTGCCTTTTGCCAGTTATTAACTAGTGGTAGTGTAACGCAATAGCTTATGTAAAACATGACTGTGAAATTCTCTCTCTCTCTCTCTCTGTCTTTCTCTCTGTCTCTCTCTTCTTTCCGGGGGGTGGGGGGTGGGTTGGTTAACATAGCTTTCAGCGCTATAGGAGTTACGTGATATTACATTTGTGCACTTTTTAAATTTTTTTTTTTTTTTAAATTTTAGTTTATTATTTCCCACCCTTTTTTGTTGTGGTTTATCTGTATGTACTGGAGGTAGCTATTGAGACAAACATCCCAACAACATGAAACTGCCTATTTATGCTATAGTTATCTCTCTCTTTCTCTCTCCTCACTTTCCCTCCTGGCCTTTTCCTTGGTTAGGGTTTTTTCCTTTTTTTTTTTTTTTTCCCAATTTTTTAAATTTCTCTTCAAAAAAAAAAAAAAAAAAGGAAAAAAGAAAAAAAAATACATGAAAAAAAAAGCGGTTTTCTCCTTTAGTTAGCATGCGCACAGTGAAGCAAGTTGTAAAGTGATCTTTAGGTTAACTGTGAAAAAGAATGTATACTGTATACGTGAATTACTTTATTGGGGGAACTAATGCTATATTTTGTTGTTCTTTCATCACTTTGTTCTATTGTCTAAACCTGGAAGCGGCGGAAGAAAGTTACAATAAAGTTTACAAGCGAGAATTCCGTGACATCATTCTTTTCGCCCTGCTCCGCTTCCTCCAGGACCACTCGGATAGAAAGGAAATAAAAGTCAATTGTGTGCGAGCCGCAGCCGTGGCCGGCAAATCCCTCCGTGGCCGCGGAGCTGCCGCCGGGGCCGGGGCAGGGCTGGGGCCGGGGAGCCGCTGCCTGCGAGCCGCGGCCGAGGGGAGGGGGCCGGGGCAGCTGCGATGGCTCCTGCTCTTCTCCTTGTTGTTTCTCACAGCTCCTGGCTGCCGACAGCTTGGGATGCTGGGTGGAAATCCTTGCTGAAGGTAACGTGCCTTGGATTTTGCTTCTTTTTTTTTTTTTTTTTCCCCCCCCCCCTTCCTTTTTGTTCCTTCTTTTTCCCCCGTCTCTTCCTCCCAGCAGCTCGGGGCGCCCCTGGCTTTGCTGTGGCTGTGAAAATCACATTGTCAGGCGCGCAGCTGAGCTGCTCCTTCCCCTCCCGAGCTGCCCTGCCACGGCCGGGGAGGAGCGCGGGGATGCTCATAACCTTGGGGAAGGAGAATCAGCACAAACCCCACACGCACATCCACCATTGTCTGCTTTTCCTGCCTCCAAGACTTTTCTTTCTCTCTACACCCCCCCCCCCC
>NW_024580658.1:1125874-1126222 GCF_017639235.1 Corvus kubaryi
CCCCGTAAAAAAAAAAAAAAAAAAAAAAAGAAAAAGAAAAAATCGAGGCAGATCGCGTTTTGGATGGTTTCTGTGCTTCTCCAGCAGAAAGCAAATCAGCCAGCTGGTCAGGTTTTACTTCTGACTGTAATTGAGCCCCGCAGAAGCGCTGACACGCGAAACAAGGGATCTGAACACTCTTTATTTTTCGCAACAAGAAAAGCAAATGCCAGCTCAATACGCGGCTCAAAGCCTGTGGCACTGGAATAAATTAGATATAGAGCTGAATGGCATTTGGGGCGGGGGGGGGGAGAAGCCTGAAACTATTAGGTATCAATGAGACATTTGTCTTTTTTTTTTTTTTTTTTT
>NW_024580658.1:1131222-1146728 GCF_017639235.1 Corvus kubaryi
CCTTTTCTTTTTTAATTTCCCCCCCCCCCCCTTCTCCCTCGCTCTAAGCTGAAAACTGATTACAGGTTGCTTATCGACTCCAGCACAATTTCACCCCTTCCAGCAGAGATCGTGGAGGGTTTTATATCGCATCAATTATTTATCATATTTTATAAATCCAGCCGCACAGTCCCGTGCCCCCGAGGAGGGGGCGGGCGGCGATTGGCGCCGGCGCAGCCACGTGCCCGCGCGTCACCGGGGCCGGGAGGAAAAAGGCTCCTTTTTGGTGTAAATCTGGACTCTAATTCCGTAATATATCACGGTACCTCGTAAAACCGACACTAAAACGTCCCGACCTACAAATCACCCGGCCAAATTATGAGTTCATTGTATTATGCGAATGCTTTATTTTCTAAATATCAAGCCGCAAGTTCGGTTTTCCCATCCGGAGTCTTTCCCGAGCAAACTTCTTGCGCTTTCGCCTCCAACACCCAGCGAGCGGGGTATGGGGCCGGATCCACGCCTCCCTTCGCCGCCTCCATGCCCGGGCTCTACTCCAGCGGCAGCGCCGTGCACCCCCAGCCCCCCAGCATGTATTCCTCGGGGTACGGCCTGGAGCCCGGCTCCTTCAACATGCACTGTTCCCCTTTCGAGCAAAACCTCTCCATGATGTGCCCGGGAGATGCCTCCAAGCAGAACTGCAGCAAAACGGACCAGAGGGACTCAGATTTGCAAAGCGACAGCAACTTCCGTATCTACCCCTGGATGAGGAGCACAGGTAAGCCCCGGCCTCGCTGAAGAAAGGAGCTCGGGCTTGGGGAGGAGGAGGAGGGGAGGGGGGCTTGGGGGGTGGGGGGAGTGTAAATTATTTGCTGGCGTGCGCGGGGGGTGGCGGAGGGGGAGGGGGGAATTGTCCCCAACTCTTTTCATGACGTTTCACTGAAAACGCGTCTTCAAAAGAGAGAGGGGGAAGAGCCACACACCACCACAACCCCCCCCCGCCCTTCGCTCCAGCCCTCCCCCCCCCTTGCCATAAAGCCATCCTTTTAGCTTTAAATATTTATCGGTGCTGCCGGGGCTGTGTCTGTGCCGTGCAGAAGGCAGTTTGTCTCGGAGGGGACAGACGGAGCTGCAGAAATCATGGCCAGCCCCTTCTTCTCCTCCTGTATTTACAGGCTGCGCTACCCCGTGCAGATAGAGAGATGGATTCGGGGGGGAAACTGTTGATGGGAGGTGCCTTGCGGGCTCGGGTTGTTTTCCTTGAGACGGCCAAAGCTTCATCTGGCAGCCCCTCGCGGTGTCCCGAGCGCTGCGATGTCAGAAACAGCAGCACATCATTCCCTGCTCCACGAAAACCCCGCTCCGCAGGCGGTGACAGCCCGGCCGGGATCGGGATGGAGGGAGGGAGGGATGGAGGGATGGATGGATAGAGTGGGGGCACGTCATGTCCCGAAACCCTCGGGGGAGGCACTTTTGGGGTGCTCAGCGTGGCCCTGCTGGGGGGGCTCCAGGAGCGGCCCCACTCCGGGTCACGCTGCCCCCGCACAGGTCCCAAACCTCCGCGCTGCCTTCAGTGCCCGACGTGCTCCGTCTCAGGGTATTAATGTCAATTAGCAATTAATAAATATCCCTTTTTCCCGCGCGGGAGCGGTCCCGGCGCGGCCCGGCTCCCCCCGGGCTGCCCGGAGCGCACCGGGGCCGGGCTGGGCGCTCCACACCGGGCTCCCCCCGCCCGGAGCTGCCCGTGCCGTGTCCGTGGTCACGCGTGGTGCTGCTCACACCCTTGGGATGCCGAAAAGAGGGAGAAAGGCGATGCTGTCCCGCCTGGGAGCAGGGGGGGACCAGGCGTGAGCTCCTTTTCCAGCCGCCGGATTGCAACTTGAGAGCATCATCCCCGCTCTCCAGCGGCGGAAAAATCCAGGAGAGGGCTTGTTAGGAGAGCTCGGGGGCGAGCGGAGTGCGGCCCAGCCTCCCTGGGAAGCAGAGGAAAAAAGAAAAACAGCGGAGCAGCCAATGCAGAGCGGTTTATGAAGGCAGGAGTTACCCTGGCACTTATTTGGTGGTCAGTTCTTTCCATTACCTGCTCCATAACTCATCCGCTTTTACAGTTGATTTATCAAAGACCAAATATTTCTGGTCGTAAACACTTCATCTCTGCTTTTATCCGACTTTAGATTTAAGAAGCCCCCCCACTCACTCCTCTTTTAGCCGGTGACGCTGCGAGGATCAACACTGGAGAGGCTTTGGAAAGAGAGCAAACCTCAAAAAAACCCCAAAACAACCCCAAAACCTGGATGCTCTGGGATCTGCTGAGCCTAAAACCAGAAAAACTCGACCTGGGGCGTAAAAAGGGGGGTCCCCGCCTTGCCGCCCCCCCTTCCCTTCCCGTTCCTCGTGCCCAGTGCGCGATCCCGCTTGTGGAATTTCATCGGCGAGCAGAGATAGAGTTGTCATCCCCATTCAGCAGCGGTTTATGGCTCTCCCCTCAGCGGATTTTACAACCCGCATTCCACGACCTGCACATTTTTACTTTACAGCTTAGCCCGGGCTATTTTGCCTTTTTTTTTTTTTTTTTTTTTGTTTTCCCCTTTCTCCCTTTTTATTAACGGGATTTTTTTTTTTTAAAAAAAAAAAAAAAAAAAAAAGAGAAAGAAAGAAAGAAAAAGAAAAAAAAAGAAAGAAAGAAGGCTGGTGTTGGGGGGGGGGAAGGGGTGAAGAAGAAGAGGAGTCGGGTGGAATGTGTGGAGGAGAGGCCGAGGGCTGGTGCTCCGGGGAAGAACGTGTTCCACTCCAGATCTACACAGCGTTTACACGGAACGCGGCCCCGCGACCACAAACACCATGTTGTAGAATAATTCCCCATCAGGCTCCAGGAAATGTCGGGTGGAAGGGAGAATCAGGAGCTGGGCCCTTTCCAAACCCTGCTGAAGGCAGCTGGAGGGTGGTGGCGAGCCTGAGGTGAGGGATTGAGGCTCTTCCCGTCTGCACACCCCCAAAAAGAGCAGCCTGGAGGGGGAGAAGCTCCTCTGCAAGGCCCAGAAGTCCCCAAAGTGCCCAAAACATCCCCTGGAATGATTGAGACCATCCCACACCTTCCACGCAGGCATCCCGATGACAGCTTTAGGAGAGGACAAATAGTTGGATTTGTGGAGGTAGCAGATGTCTCTCTCGCTCCGCTCGCCTGTGTTTCCGCACTTATTTCCCCCAAAACATCCCAAATTTCTGGTGTCTGGATGAAAATGAAGGCAGGAACTCGGAGTCTGGCCGGGGCTGGGAGGGCAGGAAACTTTCTGAACTTTGTTGTTGGCTCGGAGGCACCACGAAAAAAAGCACCGAGAGGAAGGGAAATGAGAGCTGGGGTGGTTTGGGGGGCTGAGAACAGCGAGGGTGAGGTGGGGAGAGCCTCGAGCAGAAGGAAAATCCTCAAAATTAAAGGAGAGTTTGGCCCAGGTTGTGCAGGATTTTGCCCCTGGTGGGACTGCAGCGGAGCGGTTCTTGTTGGGCTGCGCCCAGAGGCAAAACCGAGACAAAAAAAAACCGAATTAAAACCCCAAAACCACCTCCCAGAACCCCTCAGCTGACCCCAGTCTGCGTTTATTTCGCAGGAACGGACAGAAAACGCGGCCGCCAGACCTACACCAGGTACCAGACCCTGGAGCTGGAGAAGGAGTTCCACTACAACCGCTACCTGACGAGGAGGAGACGCATCGAGATCGCCCACGCGCTGTGTCTCACCGAGAGACAGATCAAAATCTGGTTCCAGAACCGCCGCATGAAGTGGAAAAAGGAAAATAAAACCGCCTGCCCCGGCTCCAGCGGGCAGGAAAAGCCAGACGCCGAGGACGACGAGGAGGAGTGAAAAGGGGAGAGATGCAGGATGCAGGAAACGAGAGAAGAAAAGGGGGGGAAACACACACACACATTAAAAATAAAAAAAAATAATTAAAAAAAAAGACTATATATAAAAATAAATGATAAGCGCATAAATAATTAAAACCCTAGGAGTGATACGTTGTGTTTGATGACACTGAGAAAAATACTACCTATATAAAGTCTCTTTTTTTTTGTTTGTTTTTTTTTTTTTTGGGTTTTTCTTTTTGTACAATAGAATATCTACCTATTAAATGTGGCTTTAGAGTCAGGATAGACACATTTCTTTCCTCTGTGAGCCTTCCTCTAGCACCAGTAATTTGTAAAGCTCCGTTTGTACTTCGCTGTGTACTTTTTTGGGGGTATGAAGTAACGTGGTCGTGTTTAGCACCTTTAATTTAGAAAATGTGACCCGAAAGCCTGAATGCAAATTACATTTAGCGCGTGTAGTCCTGTACATAATCCGAATTATTATTCCTCCTTCTCCCTGTAACCTCTGTGGTTCTTTTCTCCTTGCGATGCTCTTTTGTCTGTGGGTATTTTTACCTGGGTTCCCTTCGTTGTTCGAGCCTCTACAGGGAAGAAAAAAGAAAAAAAAAAGAGAAAAAGGGAAAAAAAAAAAAGAGAGAGAGAAAAAACCAAGAGGAATTAATATTGTGCTACGTCAAATGTTGTATATCAAAGTAACAGATTATTTAATGGCGGCGCGTTGCTTTTTTATTATTATTATTATTATTTTCCTTCGTCTGTGATTATTATTCTTCGAAATAAAAAGGAGATCTCCAATAATCTACAGCGTGTTGGGTGCCTTCCTCTTCGGCTTATTAAAAACAGCGCAGGTTTTGGAATGGCCTTTTCCCGGGTGAAATAAATGTGATGAAATATCCTTTTTTACCCCGATTTATCACCTAAATTTCTCTCCTTTTCTTTGCGACAGCCAATCCACTCAAAATACTGGTGCTTTTTCAATAGATTTGGCGGATATTCTGAGAAATAATTGATATTCGGGGCTCTGGAAACGCGGGCTGGGCTCTCTTCCCTCTCTCCCTCTGTGATTGCGCTGGGATTATTTCTGGGGAAGATAAAAGCGAGAAAAGAGGGATGTAAAGAACCCAGAATCACCCCAAATAATCTTTCCGCTCCTGGCTTTAATTCTCTTCTTCTCGTAACTAATTTGCACCAACCCGCTCCATTTCGCCATGCCTTTAGCAATTTTATTTATTTATTATTTTCTTTTTAAGGTTCTCCCTCCGCCCTTCAATTACTTTACTGCGGACTGGAACTCTTTCATTAGCACCAAATAATGTTGAGCATCAAAGCGCGCATAAAATAAATTAAAGCAATTAAACGCAGGGAAGAGGGAGAGAGAGAGAAAAAAAAAATCTAAAAAATCAACAACGCAAAACAAAAGGCGAGTAAATTTAAGCACTTGCGCCTCCGCCGCCCTCTCCCCGCCCTGGTTATTTATTTATTTATTTCTTCGTTTATTTATTTATTTCCACTGCGCATAAAGACGCGGATTCCTCCCGCGGAGGCTCGACGGAATTTACTCCACGAATCGCGCAAGATGCAGAGGGAAGGGAATAATAATTAAAAAAAAAAAAAAAAAAGAAAAAGCCAAACAGCAACTCGGGGAGCTCTGGAAGGACTTGGCGGTGGCAGCTCTGCACCTTCCCCCTTCCTCCCCTCCTTTCCTCGCTCCTTTCCCACCTCCCACCACCCCCAGATGATTTCGTGCCCCGATAAAGGCGCGGCGCATCCCCGAGCAGCGTTTTTTCCCCCAAAATAAGGCGCCACGTCAAGGATCTGCGCGCCCCCACATTCGCTGCTGCCGCCGCCTGCCCTAATTATGGAAAGCCCGTTATTAAAGGGATCAGTTCTGCTGGCTTCTGCACGCCGAAATTCCCATTTCAAGGGGGAAATGGAGGGAAAATTCCCTTTTTTCCTTGGTGAACCCCCTTGGTGCAGCCCCTTCTTAAGAGCGCTGCGTGCAGAGCACGGTGAGGGGGGGAAAATAAATAAAAAATAGAAGCCATTCCAGAAATTTCCCGCCCCTCTCCTGCTCCTGGACTGCAGTGGCTCGGCTGGAGCAGCCCCCCCTCTCCCGGGCCGGACCTCTGCGCTTGGGGGGCAAGCGGGAATTGAGGGGAATTCCAGGGAAAAAAAGGCAAAGAGAGGCAGAGCGAGGCTTTAATCAGGCAGGGGGTGAGCGGTGGGGTGACCCACCTGGCCGGAGCACCCCCAAACCCCGCCCCGGGCGACAGCGGGGGCACGGAGGGGACCCGGGCTGGATCCCGGGGGCTCCCGGGGGGGGGTTTTGGCCACCGAGAGCCCCCCAAGGCAGCGACCCCGCCGGCTCCGCTCTGCCCGGAGCATGGGCACCCCCGGCCACGCTTTTATTGCCTTTATTCCCCTCTTCCACACCCCCCCCCCGAAACCTCCTGATCGCCCCTTGCAGCCGAAAGGATCCCAGTTGCGCCCGAAAAGAGGGAAAGGCGTCCAAAATCCCTGCGAACCCCACTGTTTTACTGTGCCTTTCCCCCATTTAAAAGGCAACCCAAACCTCCAGCTCTTTATTCTGGGGGGGTTTCATTGTTCCGAATATGACGCGTTCTTCAATTTTTTCTCCCCAACGACCCCCCCATATCCAAGCCAGGGGTGGGGTGGGGGGCGGAAAAAAAAAAAAATCCCCGAACCCCTTTTTCATATTCTTTTATTTTTGGTAAAAAAAAAAAAAAAAGATGGCGGCTAAGAAAAAGACTGCTGTTAAACCGGTCATGAAGAAATGCAATAAATTCCTTGTTGTTTTATGAAAATTTACAACTTTGTGATAGAACTTTATGAGTGGCTGGGTTCTGGGATTGGCCAGAGCCGGTCATGTGGACTGCTAACCGTGAACATGAACTTTTTATTATTTCCCATGTGGTTATATTGCACCATTCTTCTGTCCGCTGCACCTTGGGTCGGATCAGTGTCCTCTATAGGGCTCTCGCCTCTTTACATTTTTTTACTTTTGTGTATAAGCTCGGCAGGGCTAAAACAGGGCAGAGGGGAGGGGGGGGCCGCCTGAACGCGCACCCACACGCACCCATAGGCACCCACCTCCGCTCCCGCGCGCGTAGCAACAGAGTTATATCCATTTTTAATTTTTTTTTTTAATTATCATAATAATTTTTTCAATTTTTTTTTTTCAATTCCCCCCCCCCCCCCCTCCAAAAAATCCCACTCCCAATTTTGCCCGCCGCTTTGGGATCTCAGTAATAATGGAAGGGCAGAGGAGATTCTGCACGAGGAGTGGAGGCTCTCGTTTTTTCAGAGGGGGAAGTTGCTCCGTTTTCCGGGCAAGTGACAGAAATGCAAGAAGCTCTCACGAGTCAGAGAGGCGATCGACGGCTCTCAGGTTGGGACAATATTTGTCAGCCAACAGATAAGCAAACGCTTATCTCTCCTTCCCCAAACGTTGCACTCATGCCACAGAAATGGACGTCAAAAGGTAAGGGAAAAATACGTTTCTCTTCATTTGTTATTATTATTATTATTATTATTATTATTTCTTTTTTTGCAATGAGGAAATGTATTTGTCAAGCTGCCTTTTTTTCCCCCCTATTTCATCCCCATCTCCTTCTGCCCGGGGAGGAGGTGGTGGGGGGGAAGAAAAAGGGTGGGGTGATGCAGAAGGGAGGCATTGGAAGAAATTCAAGGTGGTGGGAATCTGTTTAAGCGGCAATTTCACCCGAAAAAAAAAAAAAAGTGGAGCTTAGAGGTGAGGAAAAGAGAAGAGAGCGAGAGAAAGAAAGGTGGAAGAAAGGGGAAAGAAAGAAATCGAGAGGGGGAAAGGAAGAAATAATGAAAGAAAAAAGGGAAAAAGAGAAGGAGGAAAGAAAAAAGGGAGGAAAAAATTAAGAAAAGAAAGAGGAAATAGGAAGAAAAATGAAATAACGGACTAAGAAGGATAAAAATGAAGCCTTGTAAGGTCACCTGGAGATAGCAGACTTGGAATGAAGGATTTTGCAGCAGCTCGCTGACGGAGACTTTTAGACACTGCCTTTAAAAAACACCAAGCCCTTTGTGGGCAGTTGTCGCGTTTTATTTTGGGGTTTTTTTTCCTCCCCCTCGCAGAATCTCGTGCCAGTTTTCTCGTCTTCAGGCGAGCCCAGTAATTTGGCGAAGTTTCTGTGGAAGCCGGTTGGGTTTTGCGTTGCTCTCCAGGGTCATTATTATGTGGGTGGTTTCTTCGCAGAGAGGGCAGCTCGCGGAAATCCGGTTCTGAAAATTAGTGTTTAAAAAAAAAAAAAAACCAAACCAAACCAACACAAAAAAAAAAAAAAAAAAGGAGGGGAAAAAAAAAAAAAAGAGAAGAGAGAGAGAAAAAAAAATAAGAAGAAGAATGAAGCCAACCCAGAGCGCAGCGCTCTCATTGTAATTTTTTTTCCCCCTCAACTCCCAAATGAAGCTGACGTTGGGAAGCAATAAAGCTCCTTGGATTTTAATTGCGTTCTGCAGTGGTAACGTGGCTTTACGGCTTTCCCGGCTTGGGTTTCAGCCCCACGCCAGGTTCTGCGCAAATCGCTCTCTCCTTTCAGATCCCATGCCCCAAGCCTCGCTTGTCTTTAAAGGAAATATTTGTCCGGAGGTGCCGGTCGGTTTAAATCTCTTTTAATTTTTTTTTTTTTCCCCCTCAATATTTCAAGGGTGGGTTTTGAAATATTGTGTTAATTGCTACTGTTACGAGGTGATTCTTAAATAAGATAATGAAAGAGCCTGTGCGTGCGGAGCGAGATGGAGTAAGAGGAGATTCATTACTTAAGCATAAACCATTTTATGACGTGACGATTCATCTCATCTGAACTGACTGAGCCCGAATATTGTGTGCACGAGAGTAAATGATCGCGAGCCGTGGAAGTAATAAACAGAGAGACATTTTTAAAAGCTGTTTCTTTCCCGAACCTGTTACATTTTTCATCAATCACGAGGAGGCGAGGAAAGAAATGAATGCGGGTTCAGTCTCCTGTTCTCCCTTTCCCCCCCAATCTTTTCGCGGTGGTTTTGGGGTTTTTTGTTTTTCCTTTCCTACTCGTGTGGGGGGATGAAAACAAAAAAATTAGAAGCAAATAATTTAATTGAAAAACCTCGCTCCGGAATGCTTTTGTGCCGATTCTTCCACACCGCGCGTGGACAACCACTTGTGGAACCCACGCACCTCCCTGCGGGGAAGGGCTTTTTCACCATTTCACGGCGGCGCGGGGCGAGAGGGGAACCTCACGCGGGGGGTGTGATTTGGGGGTGTTCCCCGCTGCTGGCCGCTCTCCCCTGTTGCCATCCCGCTCGCTGATTTAGGGAAAAGGGAATAAAACCTCCTCCAGGGCGGCCACCCCCCGCCGCGCGTCCCTCCGGGCGCCGCCGCCGCCGCCGCGCCGCGGGACTCGCCCATTCCCCGCCGTCTGCTGCCATCTACCGTCGGCGGCGGCGGCCGGCGGCTCCCGGGGGGCTCCCCGCAGCCCCGAGCCCCCTCCCAGGGGGTCCTCACCCGGCCTGGCCTCCCCTCGCCTCGACCCGCAGCCCCCCGAGGGAGCGCGGCCGCGCCGCGCCCTGCGCGCCTGCTGTAAGACGGGAGCGGTGCTTTTGCCTCCTGTGGGTGTTATCGGGGTGTTTTCGCCTCAAAGTGGGTGGAAAGACAGATTTGGGCGCCCTCAGGGGAGGTTTGGACGATCCCCATGCGTTTTTCCATCTGAGCATCCCCAAACCTGCGCCGAGCGCTCCCAAATCCCTCGGCCTCGCATCCCTCGGTGCGCGCCCATCCCGCGGCGGCTGCGCGCTGGCCGAGCGCGGACGCGGGCGGGGATGCTGTCAAACGCGGCGGAATCGTGACGCTCGAGGCGAGGCGAGCTGGGGGGGCCGGCCGTGGTTTGGCAGCTCGTCATAAAAAAAAAAAAAAAAAAAATTAATAAAAGGCAGAGGAGCTTTTATGTCTTTGTGGCTCGCAGTGGCCACTTCGGGCTCTGGCAGAGATGTGTCCAGGCGTGCGCGAGGGGCTGAGGTGGTTGCTGGGGACAGGGGCAGACGAGGGGTCACTTTTAAGTTACTGTAGGCTCTGGAGGGACAATGCGTGCCTGTTATTTTAAAAGGTTCCTCTCTCCCCCCCTTCCCTCCCGCTCGCTTTCTCCCTTCTCGTTTTCTCCTTCTGCCACGCAGTTTCCTGGCAACTGTTTACGTCTGGAATAAGGGACGTTTTCCCCCAAGAAAGTGACGTGCCCAGAACCTCTGGGGCGGTGGCGGGGGGGGAAAGAAATCAAAACCAAAACAAAACAAAATGAAAAAGGAGAGGAATAAAAGTTTCTCTGCTTTGACCAGCAAGAGCCATGATTAACTTGTTCCATGCTGTAATTCCCAACACCCCCAGCACTCGCTTCCCGCATTACACCAGACCCGTCTCGCCTTTCCCTCCCCTTCTCCCTGCTCTCCCCACATCATTTGATTCCCCCCTCTCCCCTCCCCGGGAGTTGCCTTCGCGGAAATATTCGGGTCTGGACGCATTTGGGTTCCCTCAATGTCCCCTTCTCCCTCTGCTTCCCCCTGCCTTCCCCCTCCCCCTTTTTTTATTTTCTTGTTAATAATTAGCCGCACTCCTTAATGGAACAATGGTAGATTATTATTGCTTCTTTCCAAAGCTCCCATTAACAAGGTTATTATGCACTGCACGGGAAGTCAGGTAAATTAAACTTAAATTGCTGGAAATTAAGTTTCAGGCGGTTTTGCGCAGGGAGAGCGGGGTTTGTTTTTTTTTTTTTTTTTACACCTTCGGGGGTCATTGTTTTAAATACTCCAAGCCTGAAGCTCGTGGCTGCGCCGGGTTTATTTTCCGAAGTGATTTTGGGTGTGCAGGAGCGTTACGGGGCAGGCTCCACTGCTGCCAATGGCTTTCTATGTCTGAGTTCCAAGAACAAGGGGTTTTTTCAACTGTTTTCGTGCTGTTGGCTTGACTTTATGGCCGCAATAAGTCCCTCGGTGGGGAAACCCCCGCTGTGTTCTCACTTCAGAAGGGTCGGGAATTCCAGCTCCCCAGGAAAAAAAAAAAAAAAAAAAAAAAGAAAAAAAAAAGGAGAGTTTCATTTTTTATTGGAACCAACTGCACTGAACTTTCCACCACCAAGTTGCGAGCGGCTTCAGCTTTCACACAAGCCACGCTCTGTTCTGTTGGCCTGGCGAAATATTTGGGTGTTGTTTTAATCCCCTCATCTCTCTGCTCTGCCGGGATTGAGGCGCTGCTGGCCAGCAAAGCCAAGGGGCAAAAAGCGGGACCTTCCTGGGCAGAGAACCGGGCTTGTCCATACCCGAAATACTTCTCTTTATCTTTATTTCCGCCCTGACCCTTGAGTGATGCCTGTCAGGAGGGGAAAGCCGCAGTTAAATCTGTTATTGCACCTTCTGGTGCCTCCCGCAAGTTCCCCGCTTTATTGCTCCTTCTTAGCAGACCTTGCGTCTGGTTTTTTGGGGTTTTTGTTTTGAGGAGATGAGGCCAAAATCTGATTAAAGACGCTCCCATCGGTGCCCTCAAAGCCCAGTTTAACTTCAGGGCTACTGTCTGAGCCGTCTCCAGCCTTTATTGCTCCCTCCCGCCTGAGCTGGGGCGGCAGAGGCGTCCAAAATAAATATATTCGCCAAATCCGCCTCAGATTTACTCGGGACTTCAGGCGGGAGGGCGTCTGTGCAACAGCTCCGCCAACGACCCGGCGGTTTAAATTTTAAATTCCGTCCTTAAAGCCCTCGGACCGGGGATGGAAACCACCCCTGCGCCAAACACTCAATTCTGGGAGATTTAGTGCGCTTTAAGACCCCTGCTCGTATTTAAATGTATCATAGGTGGCAAATCAATTACACCGCGGGCCTGACCCTCGGGAAGATGAAAACTATGACAGGCTTTGGGTTTTGGGGTTTTTTTTCCACCTTGGGAATCAAGTTTTCCTCTTTTCCTGCCCCAAATAACCATCTGTAGGGTCGGCCTTGGGAGAGGAAAGATTTTTTTAATGTGCAGAGATGTCAGCAATACGCAATTAGCGAGCGGCCAGCTTCAATTAGTGCGTTTTTATTTTCTTTTAAAACCTGGCTCGTCCAGCCACGCACAGAGCCTCTTTCAACCACAAATTATTATAACGAGCAGCGTCGAGATCTGGGGCCGTGAGATTTTTTTTTTTTTTTCCTTTTTCTTTGTGCTTTCCCAAACTATTTCGAGGGATTTATTTGCAGAGCAATCGCGAGGAGTGGCGGAAAAACAGGAGGGCAAACATTTTTCCGGCAGATTGTACTCACGCGCTGGGCTATCAGGACATCCCATTTCTCTGCCCAAAATTTGCATGCGGGGCTGCTCGCGCCTGATAATCGCCGGGTTTTGCAGAGCCACAAATATTGCGTAACTCATCAAATGGATGAGCTGCTCGGCTCCTGCAAAGCGGTTCACTTCAGCCTCTCATCCCAGGTTTTTTCCTTTTTTTCCCCCCTTTTTTCCCCCCTTTTTTTTCCCTCCCCTCTTCTTCTCTACTCATCTTTCCCTCTCAATCCCACTCTCTCTTTTTTTTTTCCTTTTTCCCCGATGTTTTTTCCCCCTCGCATCCCAATAAAGCCGATCTACGCAAGTTTGGGTCCATTCCGCACACAAAGGGAAACTCTGCAAGAACAAATATAAGAGATATCAGTCAAGGAGGGGGGTGGCGGATGGAAAACGACTTCCTCTGCGTGGTATTTCCTTGAATTATAAGGATTACGTCGCGGCCGAGATGTTCATCGCAGCCGTGGCATGAAACAATCTTGGCTTGGCTGCTGTAAACACGATGTTTAAAATAAATTAGCTCGTAAAAAGATCCCGCTTTTCCGAGGCACTTCAAGCTCTGTCAGAGGCAACCGCGTTGGCAGCTCCGCGGCCGCCGTGTAAGACATGTAATTCTAGATTTGTGGCGCACACATTCACAGATTCGAGGTATTTCAGCCCCGACAGACAGATGGTTACAAATTCGGACAGGAAACAAACCCTTGATAAAACGCCACGGATCGGGGGGACGCTGCTGGGGTTAATTTAGGTGGATTTTCTTTTTCTTTTTTTTTCTTTTTCTTTTTTTTTTTCATTTTTTTTTCCTTTTGGCCGTGTCTTTCTGCTGCTTTGACTTTGATTTTCCTCCTTGAAAAGCAAAAAAAAAAAAAAAAGGCCACGGGCAGAGCTCCAACCCCACCTTGAGCCAGCGAGGAGCTCAGGGGGGGATGCGCAGGTAGAGCCAAGCGAGGAAATCCGGGCGAACCGGGAGAGGCAAAGAAAAGAAAAAACCAGAGCAAAGTGGAGCTTCCAGGGCGACGGGGACTTTCGGTGTTACCCTTTGCAGGGGCTCAACTTGGCCAAAAATCGGTGTTTTGTGGTGGGGACGGGCTCGAAGGGGGGGACGCGGACCCTGCGCACCTCCAGGCACCGTCACAGCGCCAGCTCTGCTCTCCTTAAACCCCCCCGCGAGCTCCCGATCGGTAGCGATCAATAAACTCCGCTTTTCACCCTAACCCAAGGCTCTTTTTTAGCCATAAAAGGTCGGGCTTGGATCTGGTATTAACAAAAAAACGCAAGAGGGCACAATGCGGTGCCGGCCACCGGAGGAGAGCGGGATTTAGCCAAAGGAGAAAGGAAATACTTCGATTTTCCATTTATCTCCCGAGCGCGGAGCTTTTGCAGCAACAAGAAAAGTGGGAAGATGCGGTAGAGGCAGAGCGAAGGTTGGGTTCAAGCGGGCGCAGCTTTGCTGAGCGGGGAGCGCTAATCTGTGGTAATTAGCCAAGCGCGGAGCGAGAGAAGTTGTCAAAACCTATTTCTCCTCACAGAGCAAACCCAACTCAGTCACCGCGGCGGGGTCTCCTCCTTGCAAACTTCACGCAAAAAACTTTTAATTTCATTTTTCCTCCCCTTTTCCCCCCACCCTGTTTTATTGAACTCCGGCGGAGTAGCCGGACATTTCAGGACGGTTCGCAAACGCGAGGGGTTAAAGTTTTGGCAATGCGAGTAATTAACTTTTTTCTTTCCTCCCCCCGCTCCACACACTTCCAGCGGGTATCTGGACACGTTTTTATGGGAGTAAATATAAAGATACAGGCGCTCACACCGCCATCCGCGCGGACGGGCGCTCCACACCCCCGCGCCGAGCTCCGGGGGAGGGAGGAAGAGGGGAGGGAGAGGAGGAGGGGGGGGGACCACACGTTTATTTATTTATGAAGCTCGCAGCGCGCCGGGAATGTTTCTTTCGGCAGATATTATATATTTGGTTAAGGGGGTGCCTTTCTGTTGTTTAAAAGGGAGGGAAAAAGGGGGTGGATGGTTTGTTCTTGGGGTCCCTGGTGCAATCTCAGCTCCTCATGGGTGCTATTTTGCAACCTCAGGCGCCTGCTATTGGTCAGCCCATGATCAGATGGTTGTATTTCCTTGTGTCCCTCGCTGGCACCACGCCATCTCCCTTCAGCTAAAACCCAATCTCCGATATACTACTAATAGCTAAACCACTTGGACTATAAAACACAACAAATCATAAAGCCGGGCAAGGACGGCAAAGGCTCCTTCCAATGAGTTCTTATTTTGTCAACTCGACCTTCCCGGTGAGCCTGGCGGCGGGGCAGGAGCCCTTCCTGGGACAGATCCCGCTGTATCCCTCGGGCTATGCGGATCCTTTGAGGCACTACCCCAGCACCTATGGAGCCACGGGCGTCCAGGAGAAGGGCTACACCTCCTCTCCTTACTACCAGCAGAGCAACGGAGCCTACGGCCGCGGCTCCGCCTGTGACTATGGGGCCGGCGGGTTTTTCAGGGAGAAGGACCCTGCGTGCGCCCCTCCCAGCCTGGACGAGGTGCCCTTCGCCCCCGAGCCGCGCAAGTCGGACTGCGCGCAGAGCAAAACTGTGTTCGGAGAGAGCGAGGAGCAAAAGTGTTCCGCGCCGGTTTACCCCTGGATGCAGCGGATGAACTCTTGCAATAGTGAGTTTACTCTTTTACAGAAATAAATACATCAATCTCCTCCCCCCCTTTCTTATTTGTTACCGCCAGGGAGAGAGAGAGAGAGCGAGCGAGCGAGGGAAGCAGGAGGAAGGTTCACTTTAGAGCCCAAACTTCCAGCGGGGGAACTTGGGCGACGTGAGAGGCTCCAAGTTGCTCGTGACACGCACCAAAACTTCCCACCGCTCCAGTCTTTTCTCCCCCCCCGCCCCTAGTTAACTATTTTTTTTTTTCTTTGCCACATTCCAGTTTGCGTGTCACTCAGCTACAGCGATTTGTCTCTGTCTCTGCCCCACACGCACAGGGAGATATCTTTTCTAAATCAGATCTGGATGACTTTACACACACAGCCCGACCCACACCCCCACGCAGCTCCCTCTCCCTCCGACCCGCAGTTAAATGATAGAAAAGTGTTTAAATATTTGAAGGGAGACGGTTACATTTTTAATGCAACTCGCACGTAATGAAAAGTCTGCCTGGAGAGGATTATTTTTTTTCATCCCCCCCCCCCCCCCCGGTGATATATGACTTCTTTAAGTGCTGTTTCCTCAATCTGAATTATAATAATAAAAAAAAAAAAAAAAGAAAAAAAGAAAAAGAAAAGGGGGGGGGGGGGGAAAAAAAAAAAAATAAAAGGCTCCCTACT
>NW_024580658.1:1146828-1153248 GCF_017639235.1 Corvus kubaryi
AAGTCTGCCTGGAGAGGATTATTTTTTTTCATCCCCCCCCCCCCCCCGGTGATATATGACTTCTTTAAGTGCTGTTTCCTCAATCTGAATTATAATAATAAAAAAAAAAAAAAAAAAAAAAAAAAAAAAAAAAAGGGGGGGGGGGGGGAAAGAAAAATAATAAAAGGCTCCCTACTCTCCTTCCCATGTTTAGATGCATTTGTTGCCTTTTAGGTTCCAAATTGATGTCCATTAGCGCGGGGACATAAAGTGTTGTGTCCTCTTTAATGCAGAGTTTGGGCAGATCGATTCACTTCATTATTGCTTAAATGCCCCGATCTATTACAGTTGCCGGTAGGGTGGAAAACAGCGAGGGCGGGCGCGGGGGGGGTGAGAACACCTTGCGATTCCTCATCCCGGAATAAGATAGATCTCGCCCTGTCTCTCTCCCCGCAGCCCTGCGAGCCCGGCATTAACCCCTCCGCCCGGCTGCGCGGCCGCGGAGCCTGCGCGGGGATGCTCCGAGGGCTTCAGGCTTCTCCTGGAGTTGGCCAAAGCTTTGGGAAGGCAGCGGAGCGGGCGCAGCCCCTCCGCACCATCCCTAAAACCACCCCCGAGGCTCTCCCCTCTTTCCCCTCTACCCCTTTCCCCCCTCCCCCCATTCCCCTGGTTTTTTCCTAGTTGTTTCCTATTTTTCTGTGGTTTTTTTGCGGGTGTCACAGGTTCTTCCTTCGGGCCCAGCGGCCGTCGAGGCCGCCAGACCTACACCCGCTACCAGACCCTGGAGCTGGAGAAGGAATTCCACTTCAACCGCTACCTGACCCGGCGCCGGCGGATCGAGATCGCCCATTCCCTGTGCCTGACGGAGCGGCAGATCAAAATCTGGTTCCAGAACCGCCGCATGAAGTGGAAAAAAGAGAACAAACTGCTCAACTCCTCGCAGCTCAGCGCGGAGGAGGAGGAGGAGAAAGCAGCGGAGTGAACAGAAACAAACAAAAAAAAAACCCAAGAGCAACAAAAAAAAAAGAGAGAAAGTATTATTTAAAAACACGCGCAAAAAGCGACGAGAAAACAACAAAAATTTAGGGAGGGAGGGAGTGTGAGAGGCGAGAGGATGAGGGGGGTGTGGGCTGGCTGCGAGGGCAGGGGAAATCCGCACGTTGGTGGGACAAGCCCTCCGCAGCAGCGGCGACAGCCACAAAGTTTGGGCCACCAGTGGCCTGGACTCGAATTCCCAGTGATTTTGTCCAGAAACAAACAAAAAAAGACCACCAAAAATCAGGTTTCTAGTCGCGTTTTGAATTCTTTTTTCCCGTCCTACACCTCCCTTTCCCTCCTACTCCACCCACCCCCCCTCACGCACGAAATGGAATAATAATAATAATAATTAAAAAGTGAAGAGATGGAGAGAGAGAGAGAGAGAGGAGGAGGGAAAGAAAGGGAAAGAGAAAAAAGGAAAAAAAAAGAAAAAAAAGAAAAAAAAAAAGGACTCCTAGCCGTGTTTCTACCCTTGGTGTCACTGTTAGTAATCTGCTAACTCTTGTATTTAATGGAAGTGCTGCAATATATGTCATTTGGGGTGTTTATTGTCTTAATTTTGTAAAAATGTTTCATGCACGGTTGACATAAGTTGGTTTTTTTTTTAATTTCCCTTTTTTTTTTTTTTAATTTTTTTTTCTCCTTTGGTAAATTAATCAAGCCCTGGGGTTCTTTGTAATTAGTTTTGGGGTGTTTTTTTTTTTTTCTTTTTTTTTTTTTTAATATTTTATTTTAAAAAGGAAAAATCTACTGAAAGAACGAGTACTACCTACAGAGCTGCAAAAAAAAAAAAAAAAGAAAAAAAAGAAAAAAAAAGGAACAACAACAGAAAGTTCTATTTTATTAATTTTTGTACGTGTTGTGTTTGGAGTTTGTCTTAGGTATGAACATGGAATTCTCTAATAAAAGCCAAGTCTTCGATCTCACCCGCGCACCCCCTCCCCTGTCATTATTACCGCTGTTTTTATGATGATCTTTCCCTTTTCCAGGGGAATTCTTAAGGAGCAGAGGGTTCTGAGGAGAGCTTTGCTTCCCTCTGGGTGACAAAGTCTCCTAATCTGCGAGGACGAGCAACTCCGAGAGCACGGAAGTTACAGTGGAGAGATAAATCTGATTTTCCCCCCTTTTCTTTTTTTTTTCCTCTTTTTTTTTTTGCTCTAATCTGAAATGGAAGACCTTTCACCAATAGTATTTCCTCGCTGACATTTCTGCCTTTAGCGCCGCTCTCTCTCTCTTTTTTTTTTTTTTTATTGTTACAGTACAAAGAGTTATGACGAAACGCCATCCCATATCCATAATAAATCAAGGAAACGGGCAAAAATACGCTCTCATTTATCTACCCACGGTACCTAACATTTGCCCAGCATCTTTCAAACATCTGCTCCCTTACTCCATGCCCCCAAATCAAAGCGAAGTGTGGCGCAAAAGGGGAAAGAAAAAAAAAAGTTTAAAAAAAGCGTCCAGATTTCCAGGGAATTTACCCTCGAAAAATTCTCAGCGCCAGGAATACGAGCGTCCATTTAAGCTGGGGGAGAAAAAAGTGGAAAAATTCTAAATTAAGCTCTTTGGAAAGGGCAGCTTTTCATTTTTCTCTTGAAAGCGTTGCCAGTGGCTCCTTGGCTTGGCCGGGGATGGGACGGGGAAGGTTTCTGCTCCTCACCAAGGAATGTCTTGCGGAACATCCAACTTTTCCCTGCGTTTTGGGGGAACGAAACGAAAGGAAACGCTTTTTTACTGCCGGGGGATTTAGGACTGGAAACCAGCGGCACCAGCCCGGCCGATTTCGGATCCTGCACGGGGGGAAAAGGCGAGGAAAGAGCATCTCCTGCCTCCCATCCCCACCAGAAATACCTCGGTGGGAACGCGTTCCCCCGCGCCACGAGCCGGTTTTAATGTCAGTCACTTTTAAAATCAATTCATGCAGAAGCTTCACAGCTGTAGGACATTTACTATTATTGCCACGCTTTTCATTGCCCGTAATTATTATAATTATATGTCACTTTCAATATGGCGCATAATTCCCAATGAGTTGCAGACAAGCACATGAAATTCCTAAACTGCCTTGGAAGGGGGGGGGAAAAAAGGAAAAAAAGAGAAAAAAAAAAGAAAAAAAAAGAAAAAAAAAGAAAAAAAAAAAAAAAAAAGAAAGAAGGAGAGAGACGGAGAAAAGGAGAAGAAGGAAGGAAAAAAGAGAAAGTAAAGCCTAAAGAAAGCCCGGCTCTTCCCCAGCGTTTTGCCCAATTTCAGAGCCCTTTTGCTCCCCACTATTCCTTGCAGGTAAACAAATGGGAAGGAAAAACCAGGCAGCACAACGCTCCAAGGGGACGTGGAACGCTCAGGAACAGGAACATCCTAAAAAGCAACGTTGTCAACCAGCCCCACCGGCCGGACTTCGCCTCTTTTTCCTTTCTCCCAGCCCTGTTTCCCCCACGGTTTCTTTTCCCCCCTCCAGAATTAAGGTGCGAGCGCCCGGCTGGCTCCAAGAGAAGCGTGCAAGGAACCTCGACTTTCCTGGCGAAATAACCGCGGAGAAATCACCCAAATAACCGCAGCTCCTCGTCACCCACCCCCCCCCCCACAACTCCAGACATCCACAGAGGCCTCCCAGCCACCCGAAACCTCGTCCCTCGCCTCCTCCCAAACTTCTCCACCGCTTTTCCAACGCAAGGAATCCAAGACTTCCCACGAAGAAACCGAGACCCGCGCAGAGCCGCAGGACACGCCGCACCCCCGCAGCCTCTCCTCGCTTCCCACCCCGATCCCCCTTTTTTTTATATATATATATATATATATTTTTTTTTTTTAGGGAAGGGGAAACCGAAGGGGGCCAAGGGGGGGGGGGGGGGGGGGCGGATTTTTTTGGGGGGTCCCCGGCCGGGGGTGGGGGTGCGGTGGCCCGGCGCGGCCGGCAGGTGGCGCGCTCCGCCCAGGCGGGGGGCGATGGCGGCGGCGGATTTGGGGCGCCGCGCACCGACTTTGGGCCTAAACGGCTCCGCGCTCGTCATTATTTGTAACCATAGAGCATGAATTACCTCTTGAGGTCATCAGTGAGAATTTACGACTGGTCAACAAAAGCACGTGATGCCCAAACGCACCCCCCACCCTCCCCCCATATTTGGCCGCATACATAGCAAAAACGAAGTACAGTGCATTGCTATAATTCATTAATACATCATAAATCGTCAAGCACAGGGTTATAACGACCACGAGCCACAAATCAAGCCCTCCAAAATAACCCAAATGAGCTCTTACTTTGTAAACTCGTTCTCAGGGCGCTACCCAAATGGCCCCGACTATCAGTTACTAAATTATGGGACCAGCAGTTCCATGAACGGTTCTTACAGAGATTCAAGCACCATGCATTCCAGCTCTTATGGCTACAACTACAATGGGATGGACCTTAGCATCAACCGCTCAGCCTCCTCTAGTCACTTTGGGGCTGTGGGCGAGAGCTCCCGCGGTTTCCCTTCTCCAGCTCAGGAGAGCAGGTTTAGACAGGCGTCCAGCTGCTCCTTATCTTCTCCCGACTCCCTTCCCTGCTCCAACAGCGAGAGCCATGGAGGCAAACCCGCCCCGTCCCCCTCCGACCAAGCTACTTCTGCCAGCACCACCAACACAAATTTCACAGAACTAGACGAGACCAGCGCGTCCTCGGGAGCCGACGAGGGCACTCCAATAAGCAGCAGCATCCCCCGAGCGCAGGCAGAGCCCATCGCGACCTCCACGGCAGCAACAGAAGGGCAGGCACCTCAGATATTCCCTTGGATGAGGAAACTTCACATTAGCCATGGTACAGCTACTTCTTTTTCCGTCGTTGTCGTTGTTGTTGTTTATTTTTCGCACACCCCCTTCTCTTTTTCTCTCCTGTTTCTCTCTTTCTTTTTTCCCCCTTTCCCCCTTTTTTTTCCCTCCCCCCCCCCCCCCCCCTCGACCCCACTCCCTTTTTTTTTCCTCTCTCTCCTTCCTTTTATTCGGTGGAGGCGCTTTGATCAGAATCTCAGCTATTTATTGCTTTTGTATTTCTTGCTCTGATCGCTGCTCTAAAGCTGCCTCTGGCGCCTGGGGGTGGGGGGGGGGGGTGTCTCTGTGTGTGTGTTTGTGGGGGGCGATTTTATTTTAGTTTCGCTCTTCTCGCCGCGAAGTGGGCGCTTATTTTAAGCTCTTAGCACGGTGTGGATGGTGGGAGAAGGTAATTTAAAAATTGAGGCGAGGGGGTGTTCCTTGGGGTGGTGGGGGGGGGGAGAAAGGAAAGAATTGTCCATTAAAATGGCATTGTAGGCACAGATGGGGCTCGGAGCCCTTTCCTACTCTTATTTTCCGGGCTTGTTCCTGACAATCTGCCCTTGACAAACCCCAAAATTGCCAGGAGATACTCGGGGAAGAGCCACCCCCCCCCCCCCCGCCTCCGTCCGCTCCCTTCCCGGTTTTCTCCTGGAGAAAAGAAAGCAGCACTAAACCTGCCAAGAGCTCCAGGAACACCCAGGCAGGAGCGAAAAAAGGGGAGAGATTTGCAGACCTCGCTCCCCCAGTTAAATTATGGATATCGAGTCGGGAATGTCGGGTCTGGAGGGGCCAAGGGTGGGGGGTTTTACACGTGCCTGGGGGGGGTGGGAGAAAGAGGAGGGGGGGTGCTGTTATTTGGGGGGATTCGCAGCTTTCCAAGCGGGCGAATATTTAACCTCGGGTTTTAAAAAGCGAAAAATAGCCTTAAAAATAATTAAAAAAAAAAAAATATATATATATAAAAAAAAATCCAAGCAGAAAGACCAAACCCAAACCCCGCTGTTGTCCGTGTTATCCAGACATGACTGGACCAGACGGGAAGAGGGCGAGGACAGCGTACACTCGCTACCAGACCCTGGAGTTGGAAAAGGAATTCCACTTCAATAGATATCTCACCCGCAGGAGGAGAATAGAGATCGCTCACGCTCTCTGCCTCTCCGAGCGCCAGATCAAAATCTGGTTCCAGAACCGGCGGATGAAGTGGAAGAAGGATAACAAACTGAAAAGCATGAGCTTGGCCTCGGCGGGCAGCGCCTTTCAGCCATAAAACGTTGGAGGAGGAATAAGCGAGGGGGGGGGAAAAGAAGAAGAAGAAGAAGACGAAGAAGAAGAAGAACAAGAAGAAGAAGAAGAGGAGGAGATGGGCGAGAGGAAAAAAAAACAAAAAAAAACAACAACAACAAAAAACCCCCAACGCGTGAATAAATAAATAAATAAACGAATGGCCGCAGATCTTTAGTTTCGGAGTACTGTACAGTGAGGCACCTTCTTTTCGGCATGTGGTTGATTATCCTAAAACTGCTCCTGTTGGTACCGTTATCCCAGGACTGAGTTCATGTCGTGTTCTCTTTTGGAGGTTTTTTGTTTGTTTTCAAAAAAAAAAAGGAAAAAAAAAAAAAA
>NW_024580658.1:1153258-1157423 GCF_017639235.1 Corvus kubaryi
AAAAAAAAAAAAAAAAAGGGCCGGGATGGGGTGAGCGGCCCTGGGGGGGCTGCGGGAGGAGCGAGGCCGGGCGGGAGCGGCTCCGCCCCCGAGAGAAAAATTAATAGAGAAAAAAAAAGAAACCCCAAACCAACCCCAAAACAAAACAAAGAACGCGGGGAGGGGGTGGGGGAAGCCTCGCTGCATCCCTCAGCTGCAAGGAATAAACGAGGAGCAGAGCAAAACAACCGCCCCCGTGGCTGGAGCCGCTTTTTATTCCAGCTTCTTCTGCTGGTTGTTTGCTTGTTTGTTTGTTCCTCTTTTTCCCCCCGCTCCCTCCCTCCACTCCAAATAAACGCGATTTTCCCCTCTTTTCTCCACCTCCTCGAGTTTTGTCTCCCCACTTTTCTTCCCCGCTCCCGGCGTGGGAGGAACTTGGGAAGAGTCAGCGTTTGCTGAGCTCACAGTGCAGAAAGGGATTTGTTTTTTTAAATTTTTTTTTTCCCTTTTCTTTTGATTTTTTTAGAATTTTTTCTCTTTCCGAACCTCAGAGGGACCCGAGCGGCCCCAGCTGAGCGGGGAGGGCGGTGATGTAAGTGGAGCACGGCCAGGGCTGCGCATTAAAGCGCGTGTAATAATAATCCTAATAAAAAACCCAGCCACAGGCCGCCGACTCGAGAAGGTCACGAAGCATCCGCGGGTGATTTATGGACTCGGGGATGTTGTCACAAGCAGAGTGAGGGTGCGAGGGGAACATTTTTATTTGAGATTAATAACATCAACATACAGAACGGAAACAGGATTATTAAAGCGACCGAATATTTCCCAAAACGAAAATATTTTTAAATGAGATTGCTTTTTTTTGGTTTGTTTTTTTTTTTTTTTGCTTTCTTTTTCTTCCCTTTCCCTTTCTCTCCTCCCCGCGCCGGGAGCTCTGCGTGCCAAAGTTGCGGTGATAAATCTCGGCGTGGCTTTCGGAACGTTCGCGGCTCGAACGCGTTAATTTTGGGACCGAATCGCTGCTGCGCGGGTCGTGTCCTCGTGCTCCATAAAGCAGCTCCGTCCTCCTCCTCTGAGCACATTTTGGAATCGGGAAATTTAAAAAAAAAATTCATTTTCTGAATCCTCAAGGCTTTTCTGCCTTTCCGGGGAAACGGCCTGGTGTTCCCCCTCCTGTTTTATTGTTGTTTGCCCCAAACTAATGAACTGCAGGTATTTAATCTCTTAAAAGCGTTTAACACTGAGATCACCGCCAGGACTGAGCCCAAATCCTTCACCATGCCCAAATTTTGCAAGCTGCCCTCAGAGTTCACCCCCAGCCCACGGTTCACGGGTCCGTCCCCAATGGGAACCCCAAAACCGGGAGGAGTTTCCCCGGCCTGGGGGGTTTCCAGGGAGGGAAGGTGGAAGGAGACACCGGGGAGAGAGATGGGATTGCACCAAATCTTCAGGAGTAAATCCGAATTTTGGTGGGGCTGCTGGGTGATCCCTGCAAGTGCGGGGATTCCTGGGCTGGGAGAAACCCCCAGAGGGGCTTTTGTTCACCTTCTCCCCATTCCCACCAATTTCCTCCTCTGGCTGACCGGCAATCCCCTTGTCCACGCTGCTCTGACCCAACTTTCACGCTGTGTTTTGTTGTTTTTTGTTTTTTTTTTATTTCCCCCCCTCCTCAGTCCTTCTCCTCTCTCAAAATCCACCGCGGCCTCGAATTTGCCGGAGCAGCCCTCGGAGGATCGGTGAGTTTTGCTGCAGCTCCTACCTGGCCTCTGTGTGTGTCGTGTCCGTCTGTCCCTGCTCACCACCAGCCTCGCAGAAGCCATTCCTCCTCTAAAAATCCCCCAAACGTGACTTGTTTCATTTATTTTATTATTTTTTTTTTTTTAAATTTTAAATCCCTCCCCTCCACCCCACCCCAAAACAAGCAAAGGCTGCTGCGGGTTTCAGCCGAGTTATTTTCCTTTTGCTACCGGCTTGTCTGGAAACTTGGTGATTTATGGCCGTGACTTGGAGGGAGTGTTTGAGATGGGAGATATTTCCTGCGCTCCCTTTGAAGGGAGAGCCACTCAGATCGCAACATTTGCTGCTGATTTCGTGACGAGGGCGAGGGAGCCGCATTTGAAAGAAAAATAAGCTGCAAGCAAAGCAAAAATGGCAATGCCTGAAATAACTACTTACAGCAGCTCAACTCCTAAACGTGCAACCACCGCCTTAACAGGGATTTTTTCCAGCTGGTTGAGGTTAAAACAAGAATTTTTGCACTTCAGAGGAGTTGCTTGCAGGATCCGAAGCACTTCTGGCTGTCCAAGAGCTCCAAATAAGTCAGTGGAGATCCATGGTCAGAAATCTGTAGAGAAGTTCATCTGCAGAGAAGTCTTTAAATAGTCCACGACTGTTTCTCCTCTTCCCTTTTCCCTGGGAATTCCACGCCGGGCTTCCTAAATGGGAACTGTCTCGGCGCAGAAGATTTATGTCGGAGCAGTTCATAAAAAGGCAGATGAGAGGGGTGGTGGGGGGAAAAAAAATAATAATAAAATGGCAATAATGGTGTTCTCTGGTCCCATCTGGGGGCTGCAGGCTGCAGGCAGAACAATAGCTGGAAACCCCGGAATCCTTGGGATCAGACTTTATCCATCACCTGGAAAACCTTGGCTGTGTGAGTCCTCCAAAGTCCAAATATTTCCTTGGGCATCCTTTTTATTGTCGTTTTATTTTCTTTTCCTCTTTCCAGCGCTGTCAGCCTGAAGGTGCAGCACACACAGAGCAAACAAATCTATTAATAGTAATAATAATAACAATAATAAAAATAATAACAATAAAAGGCGATGGAACCCCTCGAAGGGTCCTACCTTCCCAGCAAAGTCCAAAGAGCCTTGGTGGTGCCTCTTTGCCTTTTGCTCCACTCAAATTCCCCCCTCGTCAGCACTTCAGGCCAAGGAGGGAGCGCCCGGAATTAAAGGAGGGCCGAAAATTGGGATGGGAAACAAAAGTAGCACTTGGGAGAGGGGGGGAAAAAAAAAAAAAGGAAAAAAAAAAGTGCAGACACCTAAATTCCTCGCCCAGCCTTCCTCCCACTCGCCAGCCCCTCCTCGTCACGGGGTTTTTTTCCACCCTAAAAACGCTTCTTGGCCAGTTTTTGTTGGCGGCAGAGGGGAGAGGCATAAATCTCCCGTGGCGACAGCGGCCCGGCAATCCCGGGTTATTAATAACCGCAATAATAATCATCTTTATTGCCCCACACCTCGCCGCCTCGGCCTCCCCGGAGAGCCCTTCAGCCCCCCCCAAGCCCCGCACCCACTCCCGAGGCTCCGGGGATGCTGAAAGTTCCGCCCAAGTTCCTCCGAGCCGCAGCCGCCCCCCGGCGCGGCCCCTCCGCGCTGCTCAAAGCCCCGGTTCAGGCCCTAAAAAAAGGGGGGGATTCGGTCTGGGGGGGCTGCGAGGAGCCCAAGGCGGCCGGGGAAGGGGGTGGGGGGAGCATCCTCAGCATCCTCTTGGAAGAGGCGCGGTTGTGGCCGGCGCGGAGGGGAGAGGAGGGGAGGGGGGGACAGGGCGATGGGGAGAGGCTTCATTAGCATAAATTGACACCTAATTGTTAAACACGTGAATCAAAGGGCGGCTTTGCCGTCTCTCTGCCTAGGCCTCTGTCCACCGCGCC
Organism: Corvus kubaryi; assembly: GCF_017639235.1. Lineage (NCBI taxonomy): Eukaryota > Metazoa > Chordata > Aves > Passeriformes > Corvidae > Corvus > Corvus kubaryi. The sequence goes on from NW_024580658.1 coordinate 1,156,890, forward strand.
TGCAATTAGCATAATTTTTCACTAGTGACGCTGTTCGGGAGCCTTCGCCCGGCGATCCGAACCAAATCTTGATTCTGAAATATCCCCTCCGCTTCATCCCCCCCCAACCCCCCCCCCCCCCCCCCCAACCCCCCCCCCCCCCCCAATCCCCCCGTAGTGGCCGGGATCCTCGCGGTTCTTATTTTAATCCCAGCCGAGCACGGCGCGGTTCAGGGGGGGTGCGTGTGGCGGTGCCGGGTGGGTGTGGGGTGGGTGGGTGTGTGGGGGGGGGGGGTTTTTTGGTTTAGCTTTTTTTTTTTTTTTTTTTTTTTTTTTTTTTTTTTCCTCCCTTCTCCTTTCCCTTCTTCCCCTTTGCCGTGCTAAAGCAGAGGCCATTGTTATCAGTGAGCAGCGCGTACCAGTCCAGAGGCCAAGTAGAACCTCAGCGTTTGGCCATTCAAAGCCCCTCGGCTTTTCCCGCACGTCTCGGGAAAGCTGGGAAGCATCTTGATTTTTTATTTTTTTTAATTTTTTTTTTTATTTTTCTCTCCCCCC
>NW_024580658.1:1157823-1169207 GCF_017639235.1 Corvus kubaryi
GGGGGGGGGTCATTCCTTGCTTATTGATTGCGTGGATGCTGGATGTGAAAATATATTATGTCTGCCTGTGCTTGGCTCGTCAGAGACTAAGGTAAGCCGGACTCAAATAGGCTATCACTTTGTGAATGGCGGAGTATATGTCCCAATGATTTATGACCATATGACTCCAATCTCGGTTCAAGAAGAGTTCACAAGCTTTAAGCTTCCTTCCACGCAGAGCCTCTTTTGCAGCCCTCACCCAGAGCCCTTTTTTTTTTTTAATTCCGCCACCCCCACCCTCTTTTTCCAACCCCCCCCCCCCCCATCCCCCCCTTCCCCATCCCCGCGTTTTTCCAACTGGGGGAGTTCTTGCTTGGGGTGGGGGGAGGGAGGAAGGGAAATTTGGGGAATGGCTCGTTCTTTTTCCAGGCGGATCCACGGCCGGGGAAAGGCGTTGGGGGTTTGAGCTCGTTCTGAGCGGCCGACCTATTGTTAAAGGGCATGTTTGGAATATTGAGTATTAATAATAATCGGAATTAAACGCGGGGCTCTGCCTGGCTTCTGCGGCTCGGGGAAATGGACCTGGCGAGGGGGCGGGGGAGGGGAAAGGCGCTGCTCTTCCCCAGAAACACACTCAGGTTGGGAATTTCGGATTTCCAACATGGAGGGGACGCCTTTCCAGCAGAATCCCTCTGCCTCGGCTTCCTTTTATCTCCTTCCCCCGACCGCCTGATTTCTATTTTTTCCCGGAGCATCCTCATCCTCTCCACAGCCTTTTCCCTCTGGCACCTTTCCCCGATTCTTATATTTTTTTATTATTATTATTATTATTATTTTTCATTTAAATGGCCCCAAATCCTCGCCCTCCAAAGTTGCAGGCAAAGAGTTTGTGGGGAATCGGTGCCGCTCGCAAAGTGAAACTTGGAGCGGGCTGGAGCAGCCGGCGCGGCTCCCGCCCGGCTTTAATTGGAACAGGAGATCATCGAATATTTATTATTCTGCCCGGGATTTTTTTTTTTTTTTTTTTTTTTTTTTTTCTTTCCTAAGCAATTCCTTGGAGTAAATAATTAGGATTGCGGCCGTCCTGGGCGAAGATAAATGAGCGGCATTTGTGAGGCGCTGAGAGATGAGGTACAAAGTGAAGCTGTGGAAGCCACGAGCGAGGCAGCTCTTGGGCGAAGGGGGTTGTAAATTTATTTTATGGACATTTAAAAACAGCAACAACAACCAAAAAAAAATTCCTCGCTGTTATTTTTAGCTGCTTTGGCCGAGCCTCGCAAGGTTCTGCTTTGGGTTTGTTTTGTTGTTTTGGTTTGGGGGTTGTTTTTTTTTTTTTTTAAAGAAATCTCTGCCAGACAGGAAGGCCTTGGAGAAATTCCCACCTCTGCCCCTCGCAGATATTTCCAGCAAACCTATTCATAATAAAGGCGCTGCTGTTTGTTAATTAATTAATTCACGGCTCGGGGAGTGGAGGCTACTTTTTAATAAGACATATTTATCATGGCCAGGGAGGCAGAGGAGAATAACTCCCAGCGAGGATCTCATCCTCTGCGCAGACAATAACGCATCTCCGAGGAAGATCCGATGCGGATTTGGGAATGCAGGAAGGATTTAATCAGGGTTTAAAAAAAAAAAAAGAAGCCCAGCGGAGTGCCAAGTGGGCACTCTGAGGCTGGGGTAAAGTAAACGGAGCTTTCATGTGACGTGACATAAGAACAGCAGCCAGGGAAGGAGGAAGAAAATGTTATTTATTGCCGAGCTGTGGCTTCTGTTAAACCCCGGCACTTAAAAAATATCGCGTCGGGCTTTATCTCGGCGGGGTTTGTTTTGTTTTGTTTTGCAGAATGAAAGAGGCCAGATAAAATGGAATATACAAGAGATACAATGAATTATACAATGGATATCCATCCCCAAACAAAATGCTCGGTGGCTCCTTGCGAAGTCCGGGCTGCAGAGAGGAGTCTCTGCCTTTTAAAAATCCGTGCGCTGATCATTTCCGAGGGTAGTTTTACCTTTTTTTCAGGGTATTTCTACTCCGTCTTTATGGAGGGGAAAGTTTCTGCTTGGAGGAAAGCAAAAGACAAAAGAAAGAGACGAAGAAAAATAAGAAAAAGGTCAGGGAGAGAGAAAGGAAAAAAGGGAAGGTTTCATTTTGTGATTTTAAGCTTCGGACTGGGCTTTTTTCGACTTTTTGAGCTTGGATTGAGGGAGGGAGGAACGCTGGAAAATCCTAGGGGTGGAAAGTGAGGAGCAAATGGCCTCGTGAACTGTTTGTTTCCCGAGAGGGGGGAAAAAAAATAACATCAGCAATTAAAATCCATCGGGTTTGGAATCAGCATCTTCCCAGTGGCAGCTCCGGGTTCGGGAGGAGGAATACAAAGCCGTGCAGGAAAAAAGGGATTTGTTCGCTAAATTCAACCTGTGCTGCCAGAGAGGGACAGGGAGAGACTCAGAGCAGGCCGAGGGAAGCACATTCTTGAATCGGTGCCCCTGCTCCAATCTGCTGGAAATCTTTGCCCTGAATTCCAGAGGCGCTGAGAGTTCCTGTGTAAACAGCAAAGGAAGCCAAGTGTGCCAGGAGAGCGTTACCTGGAGAAAAAACACGGATATTCGCTGTTTGCAGCTCGAAACCAAACAAACCAGGCGCGGGCCTGACAAGAAACTTTGAATTTCTGCTGGTGGAAGGTTTTTGGGGGCTGCTCCGCGTGTGAGTGGCTGATTTAAATAGGAATAACGAGGCTTCCATTTCTTTTACGTTTGTGGCCAGCAATTCTCCATTCTGCACTGTGATATTTGTGATCATTCGGGGTTTTATCTGGGCCTGGGTGTGTGAATGTGCGAACGACGCACACCCACAGGGGCATTTCTTGGGGATTGGTGTGTTTTCACGTGCGTAGGGATAAATACAGAATAAATAGATGTACACAGATGACCCCACGTGCGCTGACAGAGCAAAGCGAGGGGGGGGGGGAAAAAAGGCGCAGCCGCCCCCAAATTCCTCAAAATCAGCTCCACGCTTTCACCCTGCCCCATTTGTGGAGCCTCCACAGGGTAAAATCTGCTGGCAGCATCTGTTGCCCCTGTTCTGCGGGACCCTATTCATGTCATGGGCCTTTCAGGCCCCAAGATGGATTCCTAGGCCGGGTACTATTATTGTGTGTTTTCTCCTAACCTTTCAGGTCAGCTCCCACCAGACAGCTGGAGAGGGGCTGTCACGTGGCCTTGGGGTGCCAATGTTCTGCCATAGGGGTGTCAAGACCCTGGTAGCCGAAAAAATCCTTGTGGGGCGCCCCAGAGATGCAGAAGACCACGTACTACGACAGCTCCACGCTCTTCGGGGGTTACTCCTACGGCAGCGCCAATGGCTTCGGCTACGAGGGTCCCCAGCAGCCTTTCCAGGCCGCTTCCCACATGGAGACCGACTTCCAGAGGTCTGCCTGCTCCCTGCAGTCTCTTGGCAACACAGCCCCACACGGGAAAAATAAAGAGCTCAACGGGAGCTGCATGCGGCCCAGTTTGCCCCCGGAGCCGCCGGGCTCGCCCAACGCCAACGCCGCGGCCACCAGCGCCGGGGGCAGCAGCAATAGCCAGGCTGGGGGTGGCAAAAGTGCCCCCGGCAAAGCCAACCTCAGCGCCAGCGCCAGCCTCTCCAAGCAGATCTTCCCCTGGATGAAGGAGTCGAGGCAGAATTCCAAGCAGAAGAACAGCTCGCCCAGCGCAGGTATCTCGGCCGGCCTTGGTGGCACCCTCCAGGCCCTGCTCCCCCTCTCCAAAAGTAACACCGTGAAAATTCGAAATGAATTGGGATAAAAGAGGTCTAAGAGCCACAAAGGGTTGGGGAAATCAGGTTTGGGAATGCCTAAATTCCCCTTTCCCCCCCAGAATTCCAAAGAGAGGAAGGAAGAGTTGCCAGGCCTGAATATTTCCCTTCCTTGGCCTCTGCTGATGTGAAGCCTCAAAAGTGGTGGAGTCACTGGGCAGAGGGGTTTTGTTTGGGGGTAAAGGGATAAGGAGAGGATCCTGCAGGACTCCAGAGAGGATCCTGGCACTGGGCACTGCCCATCCCGCAGCCCTGGCTGGGCACACTCAGTTTATTTTCAACACAAGCACAGGGAAATGCAGCCGGGCCGTTGGGGCCGGCCGAGGTCTGGCTGGGGGGACGCAAATATGGGAAAATGTGCTCCCAGCTGCTCCATGCACTGCTAAAATTCTGTTTGGTCCCTTCCCACCTCTCTGTCTGCGTGCACAGAGAAGGCAGAGGCACAACCACGTCCACCTTCTCCACACATCCCATCAGTCTAACCAGATCAAACCCCAAAAAAATCAGTCGGGATTTATCACAGTTTCGACAAATTCGTTCACGTAAACTTGGTGGTGCATGCTTCATCCCCCATTAATATCATTTATGGTGTTCATCTCTCCAAAAGGTGGGCACAGAGGCAAATATTGGTGTTGCACCTGTGTGCAAACCAAACCCCTCTCGACCCTGGCGTTAATTGGCCCTGCAGCGGCCGCCGCCCCCCGTGCCAAACATTATTTTCTCTAAAATTATCTGTTGGAAATAATCGACTCCTCAATAAATGGCCCTGGAATCCTTTTCTACATGACATGATCAAATTTTCATAAAGCCGGGGCAGCTTTGGAGAACAGAACTCTTAATAAATGACACGATTATGGAGTGCAGGCTAATGCGGAGGGGCGAGGGGAGGGGGAGCTCCGACTCGGGTGCCTGCTGCAAGGATTTATTAAGAACCGATGCATTCAATTTCTGCATGTAAGTAATTCTCTTTTATTTCATTCCGGGGCCGGCAGAAACCTGCAGCAGCGGCGAGAAAAGCCCCCCGGGCTCCTCGGCCTCCAAGAGGGCCCGCACCGCCTACACCAGCGCTCAGCTGGTGGAGCTGGAGAAGGAATTCCACTTCAACCGCTACCTGTGCCGGCCGCGGCGCGTGGAGATGGCCAACCTGCTGAACCTCAGCGAGAGGCAGATCAAGATCTGGTTCCAGAACAGGAGGATGAAGTACAAAAAAGATCAGAAATCCAAAGGCATGGGCTCTTCCTCCGGAGGGCCTTCCCCCACGGGCAGCCCCCCGCAGCCCATGCAGGCCTCGGCCGGCTTCCTCAACGCCTTGCACCCCATGAGCGGCGGCTACGAGGCGCCGTCGCCGCCTTCCTTCAGCAAACCCCACCAAAACGCCTACGCCGTGGCCACCACGAGCTACCAGCCGGCCCTGAAGGGCTGCCCAGGCCAGCAGAAATACGCCGCGGCCACCGGGCCGGCCGACTACGAGCCGCACGTCCTGCAGGGCAACGGGGTGGCCTACGGGACGGCCAGCATGCAGGGCAGCCCCGCGTACGTCGGAGGGAACTTTGTGGATTCTATGGCCGCCTCTGGCCCGTCCCTTTACGGCCTCAACCACCTGCCACACCACCAGGCCGGCGGCATGGACTACGGCGGCGTGGCCCCGGGCCAGCCCCACGGACCGTGCGAGAGCCACCCCACGTACACGGAGCTCTCGTCGCACCACGCGACTTCTCAGGGCAGAATCCAAGAGGCGCCCAAGCTCACCCACCTGTGAGAGGGGAAGCTGTTGGGATGGGGAGAAGGGCAGGGTGGGTTTCGGGGACCTTTGTGTTGAGCTGGTTTCTTTCCGTCCTCGCTGGTGGGGGGAGGTTTGATGGGGTTGTTGTGCTCGGGGTTTTGGGGGTTGTTAAGCACAAAATCCAAGAGTTTTCGGTGTTTTCGGAAGGGAGAAACCTGCGTTTCCACACAAATGCTTCGGCAAGGGGCTTGGGGTGGTTTTGTGGGGATCCAGCAGGGTTTAAGAGGCCGAATCCATCATTTCCAAGCCACGTCCGGATGGTCACCGATAATCCCTGGATGCTGAGAAGGAGAAAAGTCTGCCAGCCAAGTTTTGGGGTCTCTGCATCCACAAAACCCCAAAGAGACCCACCAGGAAACTCCCCCCTCCTCCGACTCCTTCTCCAGACCCACCTGTGCTTTCCTTCCCAGCCTTCAGAGGAAGGGTTGTCCTTTTCCACCGGAAAAAGGATAAATCCACCGGAAAAAGGATAAATCCACTTTCCCACCGGGTAACTTCCCACCGGGCCCTGCCAAGAACTGCAAACATCCACACCCGCCAACGCCCGGGAGCCATGCTCGTCCCTCCAGGCCCTGCTCCCCCTCTCCCAACTAACACCACGAAAAAATGAAACGAATCGGCATAAAAGAGGTCTAAGAACCACAAAAGGTTGGGGAAATCGGTTTGGGGAATGCCTAAATTCCCCTTTTCCCCCCCTCCTGCCCCCCCAGAATTCCAAAGAGAGGAAGAAAGAGTTGCCAGGTCTGAATATTTCCCTTCCTCCGCCTCTGCTGGGGTGAAGTCTCCGTTTGGGGGGGGTGGGGTTTTTTTTGGGGGGTGTTTTTCTTAGGGTTCACGACCAGAAAAAAGCAATCTGAGAAGTCCTACGCTTCTTTCCTCCTCTCCTCTCGAGCTTACGTGAAAACAGGGTATATTTGAACAGAGGGAATGTCCTCCCACGGAAGCAGAAGCGAACGGATCCCTGGGATTTGCTGATGCTTTCCTGCCTGGACATCTTTGTTGCACTTAGAGTTTACATATAATGGGTATTAAAAAATTAAAAAAAAAAAACAAAAACAAAAACAACTTTGAAGGGCTCTCAGCTCCGTCGAGGCGCCCTTCAGTTAGGTGTGTGTTCTGGTGAACATTCATATATATTTATTGGTTATAGCCAGTTGAAAATATTTTCCTTTCTTTCTTTCTTTCTTTCTTTTTTTTTTTTTTTAATTATTTATCCCCGACCCGATGTATTTATATGAGGGCAAAAAAGCAAGAAAACAACCAACCAACCGAGAGTCAAACGGTACTTTTTTAGTATTTCCTCGTTCCAAAAAGAAAAAAAAAAGAGAAAAACAACAACAACAACAACAACAAAAGGACCTTGTGTTCCCCTTGTCATTGTACCACGAGCTTATTTTAGTTATTGTAATTTAGGGAGAACCAGTAGTTTTATGTTACCTTGGTACTTATGAATAATGTAATTAGTTCTACTGGAGGCATGAGAGCAGAACCAGACTGTAATTGTTTAGTCCTGAATTAGAAGAATTAATAGCGAATCCCTCCCCTCCCGCCCCTCCTCTTCGGAGCTCTTTCTTTGTTCTTACAGTAGTTCTTTTCTTTCCTCGCTTCAAGGGTTGTCTGGTGAACAATTCCTGAATAAACTTTCTGTTATCAATTTTATCTCGTCCTATCCGTCGGATTTGGAGGTGAAAACTGGAGGATTTGAGGGGGGGGGAGAGAACAAAAAGAGTCCGCGGAAGGAGAGGGAAGGGGGAGATGGGGATGGAGAGCGCAGGGAGAGGGATTGAGAGCGGCGTCCCCGTTTGGGGTGAAATCCTGGGAATTCGGGCGCCCACAAAGAGGGATCACGTGGCGCCAGGGTAGGGCTGCCATTGGAGAGGGAATGAAAACAAAGGAAAAAGGATTAATCACGGGGGAAAAAAAAAAATAAAAACAAGGAGAGAGAGAAAAAAAAGAGAGAGAAGAAGAAAATTTAAAAATGGCCCAAAAATTTCCATCCGGGGCCTCGGGAAGTGAAGAGGAATCGAATCAACAATTTCTATTTTCTTTAATTAGCGCTAAAATAATTGAATTATGGGCGTGGGTCACGCGCGTGCACACACAAACACCCACCCGCACCTTCCCTGGCATCCCAAATTTCTAGGAAAAGAGGCCAAAAAAGCCGCCGGCAAACGTTGCATCGTCAGTGCGAGCGAAAAGGGGCAACAGCCCTCGGCCGGCAGCGAAAGCAGATGGGAGAATTCCGTGAATAATTTGCCTTTTATGCTCTAAAGCCCTAAGAAAACTTCGATTAAAGCAGCAAGGGGCAATAAAAGTTTTATGGCGCTGGGAAGGGACTTGTCAGGCTCGAAACGCTGGGGCTGAGGAGGAGGAGAAGGAGGAGGAGGAGGAGGAGGAGGAGGAGGAGGAGGAGGAGGAGGAGGAGGAGGAAGAGGAGGAGGAGGAGGAGGAGGAGGAGGGGAAGGTCTCGTCCAGAGGGAAGGAGAAGGGGATTTTGGATTTTCTTTGAGGCCGCGAGAAAAGGGTGGAAAAGCTGGAAAAGGTACCCAAAAAAAAAAAAAAAAAAAATGGGGGGGAAAATGGGGTGGGTGCTGTAGAGGCAGAGCGTGGATTTTAGATTTTCGATGTTATAGATATTAATGGTTTTATATTTTATATTCTACGTTTTCTATTCTATCTTTTATATCCTCTATTTTATATCTTATATATTACATTCTATAGCTTACATATTACATTTTGTATCTTATACATTCTATCTTGTTACGTTATGTTTTCTGCCTTCTATTTTTTCCAGTTTTTCTAGATCTCGATTTTTATCTTTAATATTTTATATTTTATCCACCTGTGGCCACAGCCAGGACCAACCCGAATAAATCCCCGGAGGGATAAAAAAAAGCTCTGGTGGAGAAATCCTCGCATGAGAAACGACGCAGAGCTCTGATCCCTCTTCCTAAAGCAATTTCCAGGTTAATAATTACAACCTCGGAGCACCAATAAATATCGGGATCAGGGAGAATCGGGGCGGCTTTTCCTGCCCTGGCCCCTGGCCGTCCATGCGAGGAACAATTTCCCGTCGATGTGAAATATTTATCATTTAAAAGCACAAAACGGCGCGGTTGGGATCAGCTCGCAGAACAAGGGCCGGCCTTTCTCTCTTCCCCCCTCCCATCCCCACATTTTTCCCGGCCGCCATGTTATGCCAGGGATTCCCAGGAAATGGTTAAAATCAGGGGAAAAGGGGAAAAAAAAAGCCAATTCCGGGGCGCCGGCCGTGACGCGGCCTCCGTGGGCTCCGTTTCCTCCCAGCCCGGCTCATTTGAGCCGGGCTTTAAAGCAGCAGGGCCGCGCTTGTCTCACAAATATTTTTGCCTCTCTGCGTCGTTCAGGAGCCCTGGGAATTTATCCCAGGGATGTGATGCCTTTCCCTGGACTTGGGAGGGTTTTTTTCCCCCAAATCCCTATTTCTAGATGAGGTTTTTTCCCTTTTTTTACCCTCCCCCTCTTTGTTTTTCCCCCCTCTTTTCGTTTTTCCCCTCTTTTCGCTTTTTCCCCCTCTTCTTTTTTTCCCCTTTTCGTTTTTCCCCCCTCTTTCCGTTTTTCCCTCTTTGCGTTTTCCCCCCTTTTCATTTTCCCCCCCTCTTTTTATTTTTCTTTCCCCCTCACCAACTCCAAGTGCGAACAAAAAGCAGAGACAACTCTTGGGAGCGCCTGGGAAGAGTTTTGCATCCCAAATTCTTTCGCTTCATCCCAGCTCCTCCATCCCTCAAAAAGGAGGAATTGGCCGCCCCAGACAAAGCCCGAGAAGCCCAAACACAAATTTAAACCAGCCAGCAACGAGCAGAAACCCGATTATTTTCTTTTTAATCGCTGATCTGACGAGATCGAGCAGATTTGTGGTGGCTTTGAGAAGCGAATTCACAAAATACTCAGGGAAATCAGTATTTTTCAAATTATTGTTGTTTTTATTGTCTTCACCCCTTTGCTAAATGAGCTTTAGATTTATTCCGTGGCCCTCCCAAACCCTCCCCACCCACGCAGATGCTTGAACTGACAAAAGTTTCCAGGCTTCTCCCTGCGGGAATGGAGCCTCCCAGTCCCTCCCGGCTGCAAAATGGGAGAACTGGAGCTCGAACAGGCCCCAAAAATCTCCTTTCCCATCCCCCCCCCCCGCCAGGCAGATTAAATTTTATTTCTCTCCCCTCCCCGAAATTTGGACTTTCTTCTCTTGAGACCCGCGGATTAAAGTTTATAAATCTCCCCTGGGCTGGGGAACTCCGTGGCAAAAGCCAAATTTCTTTGCTGAGTGAGTCAGGCAGAGCTGTCAAAAGTCTTTGGAGGAAAAGATTGATGGTTTCTCTCTTCTTTGCGGGTTGTGTGGACCCGGGGCACTTTAAAGAGGGAAAGAAAGGGGGAAAAAAAAAAAAGATCTTGGGAAATGACTTTTTCATTTTATTTATTTATTTTGTAAACTCTGGAAGTGGCGCTGCTTATTGGAGACGGGGTAAAAAAAGAGATGGGAAGGAAGAAATGTGATTTCAGAGATATCCGTGACCTTAAAACGTGTTTGGCCTTTAAGGAAAGTGCAAAGGGTCCATTAAGCCTGGCTTGGGAAGAAGGATTAGGCTGCTCTTTAACGGTAATTTAAACCGGTAAATCGGGCCGGTTTAACTACACTTGACTTAAAAGCTCGCTTGATTTCCTAAGCGTTCACATCCAGGCTCAAACGCAAACTCCAGGACAAACCCTCACAGCGGCTCGGACTTCCCGAGCTGCAATAAATGGGTGAGGTGGAAACAGGAGCTGGGATCCAGCTGTGAATGTCCGGGAGGGAGGGAGGAGGGAAAAAAAAATCCCTTTTTCCCACAGTTGGTTCTCACCCTGGGGATGGAAAGTCTGGGAAGCGCAGCTGGAGGCACCTGGCGCGGCACTGGGGTGGAACGGGCAGGGCCGGGCAGGGCGCGGGCAGGATGGGCAGGGAAAGCAGGAGAGGGAGCATCGGGAAGGACGGGGAACATCGGGGAGGACGGGGAGCATCGGGAAGGACAGGGAGGGAGGACAGGGAGCATCGGGAAGGACAGGGAGCATCGGGAAGGACGGGGAGCATCGGGAAGGACAGGGAGCATCGGGAAGGACAGGGAGGGAGGACAGGGAGCATCGGGAAGGACAGGGAGCATCGGGAAGGACAGGGAGGGAGGACAGGGAGCATCGGGAAGGACGGGGAGCATCGGGAAGGACGGGGAGCATCGGGAAGGACGGGGAGAGAAGGCAGAACAAAAAGCACAGGCGGGGAAGGCAGAGCAGGCAGGATGGGGAGCACCAGGGAGGGCAGCGAGGAGAGGACAGGGGGCATCAGGAAGGGCAAGAAACAGGCAGGACAAGGAGTACCAGGCAGGAGAGGCAGGACAGGGAGGATCGGGAAGGACAGGGAGCACCAGGAAGACAGACAGGGCAGGAAGCACAGGCAGGGAAGGCAGGAGAGGCAGGGAGGGAAACACGGGCAAGACACGGAGAGCAGGCAGGACAGGGAGCGTCAGGAAGGACAGGCAGGACAGGGAGCGTCAGGAAGGACAGGCAGGACAGGGAAGGTCAGGAAGGACAGGCAGGACAGGAGGCAGAGGAAGGAAGGGAACATCAGGAAGGACCAGGGCCTTCAGGAAGGACAGGGAGCATCCGGCAGGACAGGAAGAAGGACAGGGAGCATCAGGAAGGAGAGGGAATGCCAGGAAAGAAGCCCAGGCAGGACAGGGAGCATCAGGAAGGACAGGGAATGCCAGGAAAGAGGCACAGGCAGGACAGGGAGCA
>NW_024580658.1:1169217-1191395 GCF_017639235.1 Corvus kubaryi
CAGGCAGGACAGGGAGCATCAGGAAGGACAAGGAATGCCAGGAAAGAGGCACGGGCAGGACAGGGAGCATCAGGAGGGACAGGCAGGGAATGCAATCCCTGCCCACACCCCCCAGCCGGGAAGGGGTGATGGCACCGGGGTGGCGCTGGGTGCTGTTGGCCTTTCTGGGGTTCCTCTCTCTCTCTCCTTCTCTCTCTCTCTTTTTTTTTAAATCAATTAAAGAAAATAATGCTTTCTGTTTGCCACCAGGCCCCGCCCGCCATTGGCCAGGGCCGCCCACGTGACGAGGAATTGGCTGCAATTTCGCCCCAGCCTCGAGTTTAGCAGAGCAAGGTCCCCCTCCGCCTGTATTATCAGCAATATAACAATTATAAAAAGCCCGAGGACCGTCATCATCCCCGCCATCAAAAACCGAGGCCCTCAGATTTCTCTCCCCCTCCTCCTCCTCCTCCTCCTCCTCCTTCCCCCCCCCTCCCTCCCTCTTTTTAAACCCTGGGCCCTGGAAAAGCCATGAATTTTGAATTTGAGAGGGAGATCGGGTTTATAAATAGCCAGCCTTCGCTCGCAGAGTGCCTGACGTCTCTTCCCGCTGTCCTGGAGACATTTCAAACTTCATCAATCAAGGACTCGACATTAATTCCTCCTCCTTTTGAGCAAACCGTCCTCCAAAGCCTGAATCCTTGTTCTGGCAGCCAGGCACGACCGAGGAGCCAAAAAAGAGCATCCCATGGCCTGCTCCAACCCCAGCCCCCGGCGCCGGCACAGCCCGGCCCCTTGGCAGCGGAATTCCCTTGGATGAAGGAGAAGAAATCGTCCAAGAAAACCACCCAGGCTCTGTCCTCTTCGTCCCCCCCATCATCTTCCTCGGTGCCGGTGCCTGCCGCAGGATCTCCCGCAGGTTCGTATCACCAGGGGGGTCAGGGGGTGTTCGCTGGACTCGGAGAGGATCCGAGAAATAAAAAATCCTCCTCCCCCCGCCCCAAAAGAGCCCTACCCCAGCCCCCCCAGCCCAGAGAGACTCCCCCGAAAGTGTCACGCGTGAAATACACGGAGCGATGTCCCCGGCCCGGGGGGCTCTGCTGCCTCCTCCCTCCCCCCGCGAATAAAAAGAACAAATTGCTGCGACTTCTGCCAAAGCCGGGAGGGAGAAGGGGCCGGGGGAGCCGGGGGGATGCGGCGGGGGAGGGGGGGTTTGCAGCTCCGTTTGTTTGGTTTTCTCTGCCAGCCCTGCATTTTTTTACAGCCTACGGGGGGAAAAAAAAAAAGGGAAAAGAAAAAAGAGGAGAAAGCGAAGACAACAAAACCCCAAAGAAGTGCGGAGGGGGGAGAGAAAATGGGTGGGGAACGCGGGGGCTGCTGGCAGCAGGGTGGGGAGGTGAAAGAGCGAGGGCTGGGCTCTCAGCATCCTGCAGAACGGAATTATTACACCCCCAAACCCTCCCCGAGCCCCCCCAAAAAGGAGCAGCCTCTCCGCGAGGCGCTGCCGCGGCCGGGGAGCCTCTTTCCCTCGGGATGAAGTGTTGGAGGAACAATTGGCCGTTCCAGGATTTCCGAGGCGCGGCTCAGGTGAGCGCTCGGGCAGGAGCAGGGCGGACACCGGAGCTCATTGGCCGCGGAGGAAAAACCGGAATGATGAAATCAAAGCGCCCGGCCCGGAGCACCGGGAAAGGGCAAAAAAAAAAAAAAAAAAAAAAAGGGGAAAGAAGGAACGGTTTGAAATTCCCTTTATCCGCCAGGGTGGCAGAGAGGGAAGGGCTCTGAAGGGAGAGGCCAGGGGAGCAAAATCCCTTCTCCTCCTCGAGGCGAGGGGAGCGGGGGGCGATTCCCAATCCTCCTCCATCCCGGAGCGGCTCCCCCGCCCCCGTTCGAGCCGGCGGCAGCGAGCGAGGGGACGGCGGCTCCAGCCCCTCGGCTCGTCCCCGCTGGTGACAAATTTTTCCCCCCCCGTGTGTTCCAGACACGCCGGGGCTGGCGGACAGCAGCGGCTCCAGGAGGCTCCGCACCGCCTACACCAACACGCAGCTGCTGGAGCTGGAGAAGGAATTCCACTTCAACAAATACCTCTGCAGGCCCCGGCGCGTGGAGATCGCGGCGCTGCTCGACCTCACCGAGCGCCAGGTCAAGGTGTGGTTCCAGAACCGCCGCATGAAGCACAAGAGGCAAACCCAGCACAAAGAAAGCCCGGACGGGGAGCTGCCCTTCCCCCGCCTGGACGAGGGCAGTGACCCCGCCGAGGAGCCCGAGGGCAGCCCCGGCTTGGGGACAGCCCCGGAGCGCGGAGGGAGCGCGGGGGCGAGCGCGGAGCCGCCCGGGGTGGCCGCGGGCGAGGGCAGCGCTGGTTGCGAGTCTCCGGTGCTGCCGGAGCTGAGCCTGTTCCCGGCCGAGCCGTGCCTGCAGCTTTCCCAGGGGTTTTCCCCCGCTGCCCACGGCTCCCTGGAGAGCCCCCTGCGCTTCTCCGAGGAGGAGCTGGACTTTTTTACGAGCGCACTTTGTACCATAGACCTGCAACATTTCAATTTCCAATAGCGGCCTCCTGTCCCTCCCATCCCACCCGGGTGTTTGGGGCCACCAGCCCCAGCCCGGCCGCTGCCAGCGCCCCAAATCCGCCCTAAATCAACCTCAAGCCATTTCTCATTCAGTCACCTCCTCCCACTTCCCTCCTAAAGCTCCGTGAGACCCAAATCGCCCTCCCAACACTCATTTAGCGGCCCGAGTTTTGCTAAAATGCAGGTATTTGATGGTAGTTTTATTTATTTTTGTCCCCTTATTTATTTCAAAGGAAGCAGCCGGTAGTTCTCACGCACAGCGGAGATGTCAGCCCTCGAGAGAGAGAGAGAGAAAAAAATATTTGTAAATCCTCCCAGCGACTTTCTCAGGAATCAGAACGAGATTTTAGATTTCGTAATAAAAATAAATTAAAAAAAAAAAAAGAAAAGAAAAAAAGAAATCAGGGGAAATTTCCTTCCTCTTTTTACGTTTTAGATGTAGCCTATTTATTCAAATCCTTTCATAGCAAAGGGCAAATTATTTATTGTATATTATTTTCATAGAGTAAATAAATGTCTTTATAAAACCAGCAATGCTCCGTATTTCATTCCAAAGGACGCTGTTTTTGTTTTTCTCCATAAATCATTTGCCTTCCTCTTTTCCCGCTTTGTAATGAACTTTAATAATCTCCTCGTGTGCCCTGAGAGGAGACAAAAGGAATCTCTCCCAACCAACAATTCCAGAGGCTCCGGGAAATATTTCCAGCATTGGCTCTGTTTTAATTCTCCTTGAGCTTGGTGTTGATTTATTTATTTATTTTGCGAAATCCGAGCGGGGCCATTTCTTTCTAATTTTCACGTTTGCGGTTCTATTTCCCTGACGGGAAAAATCCCCTCCCTTAAGGAAAGAAAAAAAAAAAAAACCAGGGATAAAGGGATGGAAAACCAACACAAAGGCAGCGCCGGGAGAGGCGCGGGGGCTGCGCGGAGCCCACGCGGATTCCGGGGCCATTCCCTGCCTCCCACATCCCTCCCTTCATCCCAACCCTCCTCCTCCTCCTCCTCCTTTCTCTCGCAGCCCAGAATCCGGCCGGGCCACGCCGCAGTTGCTGCGGCTCGGAACGTCCCGGGCTGCAAAAAAAAAAACAAAAAAAACAAACCAACAAAACCGAGGGAAAAACGAGGATTTTGAGTGAAAGCTCAAAAATCCACGCGGGGAGGGCGTTTGGGTCAGCAAATAAACGTTAGAGGAGAAGGAGGGGTAAGAGATGGGCCTGAGAGGGGCCTTTCTTTTTTCCTCTGCTCTTTTCCAGCCTCACTAACCCCAAACCCCCTGGATCCGGGAGCTCCCTCCGGGATTTCTGCTGCTCCCGCGGCTCGTGGATCCCTTCAAAACCTTTCTCCCGACGCGTGACTTTAAACCCCAAATTTATCTGCCGGGGGGGGGGGATGGGGAGGGGTGAGGGGGGTTTGGGGGAGGCTCCTGGATGAGAAGGGCTCAGCGGCGCTGCCACCCCAAATCAATCACGGCGCGTCTCTGCTCGGTCACCGGGGTTTCCTCGGGCGCGGCCCGAATTTTGGGAGGCGTCCAGGAGGGGTTTGTGCCAAAAGAGCGCGGAAAGGAGAACCCGGGGGATGGGGAATGCGGGGCGAGGGGCGAGGGGCTGAGGGGGGACCCTTAAAATGCGCGGAGTAGCCGAGAAGCTGCCCCCAGCACCTTTTTGTAGGGTTAAGCAAAGCCCAGGCCCCCAGTTCGCCTTCTGCTGCCTTTGGGGGGTCCCCCCACTGATTTTTGGGCTGGGTTTGGTGTTTTCGGTGCCCGGGTGGGGTCATCCCCCCTCTCCAGGGAACGCTTGGAGCCCGGGAAACTTCGGCGTGGCCGCCTGATCTTTTATTTGGGGTTAAAAGCAGCAGAGCCGGGCTGGATTTCCACTCCGGGCCGTAAAAAGAAATAAAAGTGAAATAAGGAAAGCAAAGCCTCGACAGATGTTTTGGAAATTGCTGTTGGAAGCTGCGGATTCTCTCCTTCCGCTCGAACAAAGAGGAGGGGGGGTCGCTTTTACGGCCACCTTTTTATTCCCAATAATCTCGCCAGGCGCTTTTCCCACCGAAGGAGCCGGCGATTCCCAGGAAAGGAGCGAGCTTTACCCGCAGCACCGGCGCGGATGGCGATTAAATATTCACGCCAACGTTGCTTAACACCTTCCCATCAATAAAAGGCAGCGCCTGGTGCGCGGCTGGCACTGCTGGAGCCGAGTTTTCCCTCGCATCCCCGCCTGGGAGCCATCAGCACCCCCCTGCCCTCTCTCACCGCCTCCTCTCCGCTCCGAGAGTCCCCGAGTCTCGAGTTGCGGGGGGCAGGAGAGCCCGGGCGCAGCCCGAGGAGCGCCACAGAAGGCTATTCATTATCTTTAAGTTTATTTAATATCTCCGGCTTCTGGAACGCGCTCGGCGGCGGCGTTGGCACTGCCAGACGTTGTCCATCAAAGCGCCATTTGTTCCAGCGCTTCCCAGATTTCCCCTCTCGCCTCCTCCTCCCCCTCGCCAGCCCCATTCCAGGCGTGCTGGGAGCTCCGCGAGCAGGGAATGGGAGGCTCGGGGGCAGCTCGGCCCTGCCCTGGGCTGGCTCTGGGGGTCTGCGCATCCCTTCGGCCTCCCCGGGGACGGCGCCTCCTTATCCAGCCTCAAAAAAAATGAGGGGAAATCTCCTAAAGCAGCGGATTTCCACACGCACACGCCCTTCCCGCCGTGGGGAAGGGAGGAGGGGAAGGGCGAGGCCGAGGGAGGGGACAAGAGGGATCCCCCTGCACGGGACCCCCCCTTCCCCCGGCGAAGGGACAGGGATGGGGGGCGGGGGAAGGGATCCCAGGACCCCCCCCCAAATTAAACCCCGAGCCCTCATCGATACAAATCCCTAACGAGGGCCCTGTAATGACTTCCCGAAGTCGCTGCAGGTCTGGGGAAGGGATGCCAGTCACAGCCACAGATCAATTCTACACCCACGGAAAGTGACTTAATAAATGGAAGCTCGCCAGTTATTATCCCTGCTAACAGCAGGCCCCTTCTTATTTGTCCTAATTAGCAAGACTGAAATGTCGGAGAGGAGAAGGGGAATATTCAATAAAATCTAAATTATTGAATGGCTGTAAGATTCCGCCATTAGTTCAGCCATTCTTTACCTTCTTCGAAATGTCAAACAAATGGGGAGCGAATATTTGCAACGCTGCCCTTCTGTTCCGCGCAACTGGAGGGCATATATTAAGCGTATTAAGCATATTAAGCATATTCAGCCCTTGATTGTTGTCAAAACACCGCAATTGCCTGGCGATTATTAAGCCGGGAGTATGCAAATGAGCGGCGCCCGCACGTGTTGGCGGGGCTGCTGAGGTAATATTTATTTTGTGCTGCTCCGGGCGGGGGATGTGTTTGCTGAAGAGCTCCTCGAAGCCCTGGAGGTGCTGGAACAACGCGGGAAGATCTTCCGTGGAGGAAAAGGCCAATCGGGAATCGGGCCTGGGAGGCGGGAAGAGTTGACTTCTCCTGGGAATTCTGCTGCTTTTCCGGGAATGTTCCTCTCCCCGGCTGAGCTGTAGCATGGTGTTCCAGTTTTTCATCGCATCCCAGTCCTCAGCTCTCCCAAAGCTCCTCCACCAATAAAAAGGAGGAGCTGGGAGAGCAAACCTGGCCCTGCTCGTGTCCCGGAACCTCCCGCATCCATCCCGGTGATTTTTTTCCTCGCTGGAAGGTGAAAATAGAGGGGAAAAAAATGGGAAGAAACCAAAGATTCGCCCCAGCTCGTCCCATTGGATCTGGTTCTCCACCCCAGCGAGGTCCCCGTTACCCCAGCGCTGTTTGATATCGATAAAGCCGAGCTGCTGATACCAGCGATTGATGACGATGTTAATTAATTCATGCGCTTGTTGGAGGGCGGGGTGAGGAGCGAGCGTGGCAGGGCCTGCGGTCGGGATGTGGATGAATCCCGAGGGATTTGGGACCCGGGGGCAGCAGCCCCAGACCCCTCCTCTCCACCCTCGCCCAGTAAAAAACACGCAAATGAACCTCATTAATGGGACGAGCCGGGCTCCAGCCTCACTGCAGCCCATGGAAAAGGCCGAGGGGATTTCCAGGGAAGCAGGACAGGATTCCCCGAGCCAGCGGAGGAGGAATTTGATCCCTTGGCGCTGAAGGAGGCGGGGTTTCAGGGGTCTGGGCCACCCTGAAAAGAGGAAAAATGGGGAAATCGGGAGATTTTCACACAATCTTCCACTCCAGGAGGTGCTGGGGAAACGCAGAGCTCCAGGCGTGGCCCTGGCCCAAGTGGCCCAAGTGTCCCAAGTGTCCCAAATGTCCCAAATGTCCCAAGTGTCCCATCCCTCCCGGGGGATGCTGAGCACCTGCGGAGCGACCCTGTGCCGGGACCTCGGGATCCTCCGCCTGTCCCCATCCCTTGAGCAATTATTCTACTTTCTCTTAATTACCTGGGCTTTTCCTGCGGATAACCCGGTGCTTGTAACTCATTAAGTCCCTCCTGCGCCTCTTTGGACTCCCGAACCCCGCAGCATTTCCCCGATGCGCTCCTTTTATTCCCCCTCTGCAGTTTTTTCCCCCCCAGGAGCAGCCGAGCGGGCCGGGAGCTCGCCCAGCCCCATGCCGGGGCCATAAATTCCGCTGTCAAGTCCTTTTGGTGATCACCGAGTCCTCAGCCAAACTCGCAGCCCCGCTCCTTATAAATCACCCCGCCAGGAGCCACGAGTGACATTTCTTACGCACGACACCAACTTTCTCCGCCGAGGGTTATTTTTAACTCCAAAACCGAAGCATCTGAACACTCCGGAGCCTTTGGAAATGCCTCGTTCCTCCTCTGCCGCCTGCACAAAAAACCTCCCTGGTTTGTCTCGGGAAAAGATTTCTTACAGGAGGTGCTCCCACGAATTTCCTTTGGAGGAACGAGATTCTCCCCCGCGCCAGGAGAGTGGTTTAAAAGCAAATTAAGCCCCTTTTTAGGGCAGGGATGGATCTTCCCTCCCTCTTTCCCCCCGGATGCTGCAGCCTCGGGGTCCGGGGAGTCGCTTTGTGCCCCTCAGGGGGAGAAGCTGCTCTCAAGAAAAGCTTGATTAAAATGTTTAAAATCAAGATTTAAAAATCAAGTTTTAAAAATCAAGACTTAAAATCGAGATTTAAAATCAAGATTTAAAAATCGAGATTTAAAAATCAAGATTTGAAATCAAGATTTAAGAATCGAGATCTAGAATCCAGATTTAAAAATCAAGATTTAGAATCCAGATTTAAACCCCAGATTTAGAATCCAGATTTAAAACCCAGATGCTTCCATGGGGTTGAAACAAAAGCGGGGGGTTCTCCCGCAGGGCCGAAACCCCTCTGGCTGATTCAGGAGAGACGGGGCCGTGTTTCCACTCGGGGACAGCGAAGATTTTTGTCACAGCGAGTGCCCCGGGCTGGACGGAGGGGACAAGGACAGGGGGTGGCTTTGGTGGCACCGAGAGCTCCGGCCCAAAACGCTGCCGTGCCCGCTGTGCCCTCCTCATCCCCTGCCCGCGCTCGGCTCCAAGGCCGAGGTTTGGGGTGGCAGCTCCTGGAGCGCTCCTGGCCCTCCTCAGCCGCGGGGAAGCGGCTCCGTGGGATCTGGAGCGGGGAATTTTCCCCCTCTGCCTCCCACGGGACAGCGCAGCTTCTCCTCCCGGGAACCAGAGCTGGGAATTCACCCCGCCCTCATCCTCATTCACGCCCGGATATTTCATTTTAATCCCCAAACTGTGCCCGAGAGGAGGGATAACTCCGTGTCGCCCTCGGTGCTGCGGTGAAAATCAAAGAATGGATAAATGAGAGGCCGAGGGAGGGTAGGACCGAGCTCTGGGCAGTTGGGCATCTCCAGCCACACTTTTTTCCTTGACCGCCTTCCCTCTCTCAGCTCCCCATAAAGGAGGTTCAAAAGGAATAAATAAAAGTGTCAAGGACAGAAAGAGGCTCAGTCGGGGCTTGGTTGTTAAAAATAAGCTGATATTTCTTTGTCCAGCGGGTTACGAAGGTCTGAACTGGAGTTCCGCACTTCTGCAAGGGCAATTAAAACTAATTAATAATAATAATAACAACAACAGCAGCAGAAATTTGGTGTAGGGCAAGAGGACACAAAGGAAATTTCAGTTCCCAAGTGATTCCCAGAATCTCTGCACCCACTTGGGTGCTGCGGCTTCCCAAAGCAGTCCCCACAAGCCACCGTTTTGGGGCAGAATATGTGACTTTGGGGAAGCCGGGGCCGGAGAGGAGCGCGGGGGGGGACGGAGCATCCTGGGAGCGCCGGGAAGGGATCCCCAGGCCCCGGGAGAGGGTTGGGAACGCGGCCCCGTCTTCCATCCCGGCTTGTGCCGGTGTTCCCTGCCCCCGGCAGGTACGGCCCGAGGGGCTGCGGGGAGGAGCAGCCGGGGGCGAGCAGCGGGGACAAGGTGGCGACCATTTCTGGGGAGAAATCGGCCCCTTTTCCCCTCGCCTGGGGTTACACGCAGAGAGGGACCCAAAAAAAGCGACTTTCCCAAAGTGACTCCAGCCCCGCATCCCCTCCTCGGCTCCATCTCCACCTCCACCCCGCCTCAGCCCTCATCCCACCGTCAGCTCCACGGAGGGACCAAAAAAAGCCTTTCCCAAAGTGATTCCAGGGAATCCGCCCCCAAAATTCCACGTCCCCACCTCGCCGTCCCCAGCCCCGCGGCTCGTCCCCGGCTCGGGAGCTTTGCAGAATTTTGCAGAGTTTGAGCAATGGTGGCTCAAATTCTGACCCCGGTCCCATCCGATCTCTCCACCCAGCAGAGAAATTCGGTGTTTGCACCCCAGGGCCGCCTCAGCTCTAATTTAGGCTTCGCTGAGAGGACGCGCAGGAAAAGTTTCCCCTCCACAGCTCGGGATCAGGGATTTTTCTCGATTTTAATGACATCAAACATCCCCCTGATGCACCAGCGGAGTGAGATCAGGGCGGAAAACCATCAGACAGCACGAAACGATTGATTCGAGGCTGAAATAAACATCCACCCTTTCCTTTTTTTCATTTTACAGCCATGAATCATCTCCGAGACATCCATTTAAACGCGGACGCAACGAAATATAAAAGGAATCAAATTAGAAATCGATTTCTCTTGCGAGGGGAACGACGGGAGAGTTGCTCTGAATCTTTACATTCACTTTATGCAAAGAAGGAGGCAGAGAGTTTTGGAGAGCGTTTGCAACCCAAAATGTTTTATTCCCGAGTCTCTCAGCATCAGCAAAGTCGGCGGAATAAATGAATAAATGGGCGCGCAGGTCTGGAAAAGTTCATTATTATTTTTTTATTGAAGGATGGGAGCTGCAACTGGCTAAAAGTCGAGTTTTCCTTCGGGGGAGGGATTGGAAGGAAGGGAAAACGTTGATGCCGGGGCTGCCTGGGCTGGAATCTCTCAGCAAACGTTCCCCCAACGTGTTGCATCAGCCGAAGCTCGCAGCGAAAGGACGCGGGTTTGCCTTTCAAAGTGAACTTTTGGCCTGGGGTAAAAGAGAGAGAGAGAGGAGAGAGAGGGAGCAGAGCCCTCCTGGTCCTTCTGGGAGTGTGGCCGAGCAGTAAATATCCTGACAAGTAACAAATGACTGTGGGCGTCGGATTGTTGGGTGCTCTTGTCTCCCTTCCGCCAACAAGTAAATAAATGTTGCCTACCTATGTTCCCATTCTCTGAGCGCCCGAGTGGCCGGGCTGGAGGCCGGCTCTGCCCACCTCCTCCTCAGCCGGACCCTGCTCCGGCCTGGCCGCGCATCCGAGCCGAGATCAAACCAGCAAAGCCGAGCTTAGTGCCCCACAATTGCTTAAAACCCCTAGAAATTGGTGTTGGTAGGAAGTGTGCGGGTGCGTGGATGGACGGGCAGATCCCGAGGCGGACACGGGGATCGGTTTCAGTTCCGTTCCCGTAATTGCCAGGCCGGGCCATGGCATCGCTCCAACAAAAGCCATTCTGTCTCCCCGTAACTTTATTTCGCCGCCTCATTAGAATATTGATCTAATTACGGTGCTTTTACCCCGGACACAAAGCCCGTGTGGCGAAATTAAAGCGAAAATGGAGCGGATTTTTCTTAGGAGCTTTTAGCGGACTCCTCATCCCGGAAAAGGCCAAGCGCGACCCAAGGCACTTTGTCGGGAAGACTTTCCAAGTGAATAAAAGAGCATCCCTTTGTGTTTATGGGCGCAGGGCGGTCACACCTCCCCATCCCCTCTTCCTCTTTTCTCTTTCTCACACGGAGCCGGCATCGGGGAAAACCTTTTTAAGTCGGGGCGAGGGGAAGTTCTGCCTGAAATCGGCTCCTCGCATAACTCGGGGGCCTTTTTAGCACTTAAAACACTCGCGGGTCATTCCAATCCTTCCCCCAGCCCCTCTGCACCTCCCCGCACCCCACCTCGCTGCTCTCTTCTAAAGTCTTTGAGGAAAGATTTTGACGCGTCCGTGTTGTTATCAGATTGATGGGCAGGGTTTGATTGAAGCCCCTTTGTCATGCAAATGTCAGGCCCTTGATGGATGAGCCCGGAGCTGGGACAAACTTCGGGAGCCCCGCGCTCATTGGGCTGGGCCCGCTCCGTGCCCGCCCCGCCCGCGGGTCCCCCCCGGCCCCGCCGAGGGCTGCGGGGTTCGCGGGCCGGCGATGCCTGGAAGGAAGTTTTACAGCTTTGACATACTACCCAAAGGTTGTAGGGCAGGCGGGATCCCCCCCAAAACAGGCTGACCCTCCTCCATCAGTGGCAGATGGACAATACCAGGATGAACTCCTTCTTAGAGTACGCAATTTGTAACCGCGGGACGGGCGCCTACCACCACTTAGAGCCGGGCTCCCCTTCCTTCCCCCCGTGCTCAGGTAGCCCCGGCAGTGACACTCTGAGCTTCGGCCTGCCGGGCACCGCGGCCGCTGTCGCGCATCTCCCCCAGCAGAGCTTCCACCCTCCCTCCTGCGGCCGCTCGGGCCCCTTCGCTGGGACTACCCCGGGCTACCCAGCGCAGGCCGGCGGCCCCGGCTACGGCCACCAGCAGCTCTACCTCGGCCAGCAGGACGCGGACGGGCCGTACTTCCAAGCGGCCGGGTATCCCTCGGGCACGGGATTGGGATCCGGCCTGGCCGAGAGCTACTGCGGGGCCGCGGGGCAGTTCCAGCAGCAGCCGCTGTTCGGGCAGGAGCAGCCCGGGTACCTGCCCGGCCTTTACGGCGGCCTCTCGCCTTCTCTGCACGAGGAGCAGGAGCCG
This sequence comes from Corvus kubaryi, assembly GCF_017639235.1. Classification (NCBI taxonomy): domain Eukaryota; kingdom Metazoa; phylum Chordata; class Aves; order Passeriformes; family Corvidae; genus Corvus; species Corvus kubaryi. The sequence goes on from NW_024580658.1 coordinate 1,180,967, forward strand.
CCGGGCCCCCCCGAGCCGTGCCCCAACGCCGGCGCGGCGCAGACCTTCGACTGGATGAGGGTGAAGAGGAACCCCCCCAAAACAGGTGAGTTTGGGGACAGGGGCCCCACCCCGGGGTGGTGGGGGACCGGGAAATGTTGCCTTCCGCGGGATCTGGACTTTGGGTTTGGGTTGCGTTCGTTTGGGGTTTGGGGGTCTTTCTTTTTAAACCCCACACAGAGATTTGCCAGCCGCATCCGATGGAGCGTCCCTAAGCTCGGCTTCCCGCAGGCCCAGGGCTGAGTTAAGCTCAGCTCGGAGTAGGAAACGCTCGGCGCTTCCTGCTCCTTCCGCAGCCGTGGCTTCCATCCCCTCCTCTATTGTTCAACTTCCTTCCCCACGATCTTCCTTAAATCACGGCCTTCCCTCCTCCTCCCCCCGCCATCATCACCCTCTCCCTCCCCTTCCACCCCTTCCCGCGCACGTCCAGCGCTCCCGCGGGTTCCGGGAGGATGCAAGGGATGGTTCCAAGGGGAAAAGCGGAGCCTGCGCCGGGATGGGAGCCGGGGGTGGCTGTGAGGAGCCGGGAGGGAGCGCGGAGCCGCGGGCGAGGGAGAAGGAGGAGGGAGAAGGGGCGCGGGGGAGGCTCCACAGGGAGAGGGCTCCCCCGGCCGCTCCTGCCCTGGTGTTTTTGGGTCCTTCGCAGGCAAAACGTCCGAGTTCGGGCTCCTGGGGCAGCCCAACGCCATCCGCACCAACTTCAGCACCAAGCAGCTGACGGAGCTGGAGAAGGAGTTCCACTTCAACAAGTACCTGACCCGGGCCCGCAGGGTGGAGATCGCCGCCACCCTGGAGCTCAACGAAACCCAGGTCAAGATCTGGTTCCAGAACAGGCGGATGAAGCAGAAGAAGAGGGAAAAGGAAGGGCTCGCCCCGGCCGCTGCCTGCAGGGCGGCGAAGGAAGCGGCCGAAGCCTCGGATCAGTCCAACTGCACCTCCCCTGAGGCCTCCCCCAGCTCGGGCTCCTCCTGAAACCTCGGCCCGGGGCTGTCCCCGAGGGGCTGCGGAGCCCCCCCGCAGGAACACGAGCCCCCCACGCGCAGCCCCGACCCCGTGGGAGGGGAGCCGCGCGTCCCTCCGAGCATCCCCGGCCGTCCCCACGCGTGGGACACCGATGGTCCCGCTCGCATCTCTCTCTCTTAATTTATAGCCCCTCTGGAAAGCGCTGGACTCCCAAGGAGCGGCCGTGTCCTGTGTCCGTAGCAATTTCTGTGTCTCAGGGACGTTTCTCCTCTTCCCTCCCCTCTAGGAACTGCACTTTCAACTACAGACAAACTTTAAAACGAATTTAGTTCTCTCCCCCCTTTTGAAAAACGCGCACAACGACTTTTTTTTCCCCCCTCCCCCTGCCCGAATCCCTCGCTCGATGCGTTTTTCCTCCTTATGAGATTGTAAAAAAAAAAAAAAAAAAGGGGGGGAAAGAAAGTTTTGGGCATCTTTTTCCCCCCCTTCCTTTCCCTTTTACTTCCTGTTTGTGTATCTTGGAACGAGACCTGAGGTGCCCAAGACGCTCGAGGCCTCTGCAAAGACCAAAACCCCGAGGAAAAAGAGGAAAAAAAAAAAGAAAAAAAGGAAATTTCTGCTCCCATTTTGCACTATTTCTGCTTTACAGGGTTTTTTTTTTGTTGCTGTTGTCCACGCGATTTTTGCTGCTGCCGGCGGAGGAGGAAGGAGCGGGGCGGGGGGGAAAGTGTGATTTGTGTTATCAGAGAAAAGGAGCCCAGGCTGAGCTCGGGGGCTTTTGGGGCTGTCGCAGGAGGGTGGATGGGGACAAGGCTGCGGGGGGGCCGCGATTTATTTGTGCTCCCGACAGCCTCAAAGCTCGGAGCGCGTTCCTCGCACCCCGCACCCTCTCAGGCTTATCAGAGCCAGATAAAGCCGCGCTCCAACCCAAACGCCCTCCCTGCCTCCCTCGCGAGGAGTTCGAGAAGGGAAAACCAGGGCGAGTGCTGTTAAAAATGGTTTGAATTATCGGCCAAACCCGAGCGGTTCCTCCAGCGGAACCTCCCGTTCCCCCTCCCGCTCCCTCCCCCGACATGGAACTACCTCAGCCCAATAAAGTTGACTTTTTCCGCAACTCTCGGCTTTTCAACCCGATGGGAATCTCTGGGAATTGCGGGGCGCGGGGCGGGGGCAGCCCGAGCTCGGAGGGAGGAGGAAGGAAGGAGGAAGGAGGGAAGGAAGGAAGGAAGGAAGGAGTCTCCGGCTGCTTCCAAAGCTCCCAAACAAAGGGGCCGATCCCTTTTCCTGCGGGCGCACCCCGAGCCCCGCCCTGGCATCTGCAGGATCGGGCCTGGCTTCCCAAAGCCAGGAGGGATAAAAACCCTTCCGGCGTGGGGTTCTCCGCTCATTTCCCAGCGCAGCGAGGCCTGACGAGGGCAGAAAATCATCCTCGGTGTGGAAACTCCGGGAATTCTGCATCCCTGGAGCTGCCACAGAACCCCGGACGGGCTCGGGGTGGGGACGGGAGGAGTTCCTGACTTTTCCGGACAATTTACGCGCCTCAAACCCCGAAACGAAGCGTCAAATGTGGTTTATTCCCTTCAGCTCCCCCAAGGCGAGCCCTAAACGGGGATTTTCCAGAGAATAAATAAAACCTCCCGGTTTTACCTCCAGGGAGGGACGGAGCGGGGCCGGCGGGGAGGGAGCAACAGCGGGCCCGGTCCAGCTCTGACCTTTTTACCTCGAAACGCCTCTGGGATTTCTAAACAAGTAAACAGAGGAGCTGCCAGGAGGAGCCATTGTTCGGGCTTGGGCAAATTTGCAAATCTCCTCGGCGGGGGAGGCAGGGGGACGAGGGATGAGGGATGAGGGATGAGGGAAGTACCTGCTGCGGCTGCAGCCCGGCCCCGGCGCTGCTGCAGGGCCCTGGGCATCGCTCTGCCCCCGCAGATAAAATCTTCCCCGCTCTAATACACTCCTCTGGCCCCGAAGAAAAGGTTTTAGAGTGCCCAATTAGCTCAGAGATAAGAGGGGGAGGAAAAAAAAAACCAGAGGGGAAAAGGTGAAAAGGGGGTTTTCTTAGAGTCGCGGTTTGCAAAAGGTCAGGGGGAAAACACCAAAACAAACCAAAAAAAAAAACCCCGCGCCCGAGCATCTCTGTGCCCTGCGCTGCTCCCACGGGGCTGGAACCGGGATGGCGACCGGGCTAGGCCCGGGATTAGGCCCGGTCCCAGGTGAGGAGAGCGGCAAGGGAGGGATGAAAAGCAGGGCACCGCTGCGTCGGGCACTACAAAGGCTCCCAGCTCCCATTTGAAACTCAAAGGGATCCTCCGGAAGATCCCCCGGAGCCGCCGCCAGCGCGTCCTTCCTTCCCCACGGAACCCCCCGGGGCCCCCCAGCCCGGTCCCGGACCCCCCCCGGGCTGCCGGGCCGTGTTCCTCGCTCTCACAGCCAGCAGCGCTCCCGGCTCATCCCTTTTTTCCCCCGTCCCGGAGTTTCTCACGCTCCCTTTTGTCCCAGGAGCCCCAAACGCAGCCCGGGAAGCAGCGGGAGCCGCCCGGAAAGGCCACGCCGGGACAGCCGCGGCTGGAGATGCCTGGGCTGGGGGCAGCTGCTCCTAGGAAGGGCTGAGGGACATCCGAGCCGATGGAGAGCGGGATCCGGGATTTCGGGACGCGCGCAGGTGCATCCATGTGGGATGGGAACGGGTGGGAAGATCGGGCAGGAGCTTCAGTCGAGACTTGGCCTCGTTGCCCTGGTTGGGTTTATCACAGGTATTTCATTTACACCCATCTCTTTGTTTTATACAAATGGTACACGACACTTTATATCCCACATACTCCACGTATTCCACGTATTCCACATATTCCACGTATTCCCTGTCTCCAGGTGTCCTCCCGCGGCTCCCTGCGTTTTTCATGAGCAGGAAAACGACCCCAAGTCCCCCACCCCCCCTCACACCCTCACACCCTCAGCCACGTCCTAATGGAGATTTATCCCTTTAATATCCCAAAGGAAGGGGAAATTCCCGGCTGAGGGAAGGGCGCGGTGTGAATGATTTACGGCAGCCCGGGCTGCGGTCCCCGGTCAGGCGAGGGGACATCGAGGGTCCCCCTCTGCCGTGGCTCTGTCCCCAGAGCGGACCCGAGGAGCTCCGGGGCCATCTGTTCCTCGCCCCTGGGTGTGAAATGTTTCTCTTCTCGCCGGAGCGTTTGTTCTCACCACGCGAGGCCCTTTTGATCCTGCGAGAGGACATTGTGGTAAAAAAGAAATAAAAATAATGATAATAATAATAATAATAATAGCCGGCAGATCGCTCCTCGCTTTCAACTCCACTTTGGGGGCTGCTTTTAACTCCTCCTTGGTGTGAAGGTGTGAAGATCCTGCGGGTCCCTGTTTGGGGACAAAACGTCCCCTTCAGGGACTCGGCCGTGGCTCGGCTGGGCTGGCGCCGGCCCTAAAAGCCTTTGAAGCCCTGAGGAGGAGCAGAAGAGGGCAAAGGAGGCTTTTGGGTTCCTCCAAAGCCGTGTCACACCCCAAAAATGGGTCAGGGGCCACCCTTTTTCCAGAGCGGGATGAGGGGGAGACATTCTCAGCGAGGGGTTTGGAGCTGGGACAGGAGTTGGGTCCATCCAGAGGCAGCAGGGCAGGGAGGTGCCCAGGCACCTGCCAGGGAGCCGGGACACCCCAAATCAGGTAATCCAGGGGCAATTTTCTGGAAAATTTGACACGAGCGTGGTTTTGGGTGTCCCCGACATCCCTGGAGAACCAGGCAGGGGTGAGGGGAGCTCCCTCAGATCCCGCCTGGCACATCCAGGGATGTTCCCTGCCCCCCATCCCCGCGGGGCTGGATCCTGGCATCCCGAAATCCTGGGATCCCGGGAGCCGGGCACGGATTTAGTTGGATTTTGTGTATTTAGCAGCGTTTCTCCCAAATATTGAGAATATTCATCCTGCAGGATTGATGCCGCGGGGGTCACCTGGACTGAAATCCTCGGGTTTAAGGCGCTGGGATTTAAGACCTGGGAGCTGCTGACCCCATGAAAAGCTCCTGGGTCACCCCACGGCGCTGTCCCCTCGCTCACCCCGCTGCCCCTCACCCCCGACACCGAAATTTCAGCGCCGAGCAGCCTCATTTTAACCTCCCGGGCAGGTGAAACGCGCTCTGGGGGGCGAAGGATGGGAGGAACAATCGCGGACAAAACATTTCCTGGCTCTCCGGAGGCCTCTCCCACCCTTCCCGCGGCTCCGACAGCTCCATCCCATGGATTCGCTCAATATTTACTCAGCCTGATGGGTTTGCTCAGGACTTGCCTCGCTCTGCCGGGTCCCCTTCCCTTCCCCTCGGCCCCCGGTTCACGCAAAGTTCAGCCCGAGATGAATTCACCCAAAGCCGGGCCCGAGGGTCACGCCCGGGGCCGCCGCTCGGCCGAGGAGCCGCTTTGAAAAATTATTTGGGGTTAAAAAAGGAATAATGGGGCCGCGGAGGACGCGCAGGGAGAGGGGGAGAGTTCACGGGCGTTCGCTGTGCCCGTGGGACAACCCCGAGGTCATAAAAGCCGCAGCAGGAGGGGGGGAAAAAAAGATGTGTTTTTATCTGTATCTGATATTTATCTGAAGCGTCGAACGCGCGCGTCTCCGTGGCTGGCTGTGAATGAGAGAAATCGGGGATTTCTCGGTCAAAAAACGGTCTGAGGACCGGGGATTCAAAGCCAAAGTGAAGGAAATTGTTGGTTGCTGCCGTGACAAGGGAAGGGAGCTGAAATCTGCCTCGGCAACGGCAGCAAAAGGCGCTTGCGAGAGGTTTTTATCTGAGTTGGATGGAAATTGGAAATATTGCAGCGGGGTCGCGGCAGAATTCATAAAAAAAAAAGAAATCGGGACCACAAGGAAACCCCCCAAATTGGTCGGAATGAGGGAAAAATTGGGTTGATAACTGGAAATCTTCCCCCGTGAGGCTCTTGAGGGCAGCGGGGTCACCTGGGGACGGTGCCAGGGATGCGGCAGGAGCTGAATTTGTCCCTGTCCAGGTAAAGGTGAGGAGATTCTCCTGGAGCGCCGCTGCCTGGCTGGCCAAAAGAATTCCAGAGGTTTTTGGGATCGGCAGCTCCTCCCTGAGAGCTGGCGGGTCCCAGGAAGAGCAGGGTTTGTCCCCAAAAAACTTGGGAGCCTTTGCAGGGCATTCCCATCTTTGGGAGCAGCTCCGAGGGAGGTTTGTGCTGGGAATTTGCGGCCCTTTCCCAGAGAATTCCCAAAAAATCCCGGCCAGGGATCCCTTTAAAACCAGGCGCGAGCTCCCTTGAAGAGCCCACAACGCAAATCCGCTGAGATTTGAGGCAAAACTCCCAAATTTGGGGGGAATCTCACGGGATTCTCCTGGTTTTTCCTCTGGAGTTAATCTTACCTTGGGAAAACCTCACCTCACTCTGCCTTTATTTATTTTCTCCCTTTTTCCACCAATTCCACCCGAATTTTTTGGTTTCCCAGCGGCTTCTTGGAGCCCCCCGTGGGTTTTTAGTCCAGATTTTCCAAGGTTTTTTTGTTGTTGTTGTTGGAAAAAGCAAGAGAAGCGGGAGGACAGCGAGGAGCGGCTTTTCCAGAGGGAAATCCCGAGGTTTTATTTCAAATCTAGAGGTTGGCACCAAAAAAAGGCTGCAAAAATCTCTCCCTGCCCTCGCCACTTTTATTAAGAGCTCGGAATTCCCAGCTCCTGCCAAGCTCAAAGAGCAAAACCACCCAAAAAACGCCTTTCCTAAGGAATTCCCGTATTCCAGAGGGGGAAAAATCCTCCAAAAATTAAAAATAATTGGCTTTTAACCTCGGTTTTATTTTACCCGGCTGGGAAAAAAAAAAAAAAAAAAGAATGATTTTATTTTTTAGCTGCTGTTTCTCTGTCTGAGTCCCCCTGAACGCGCCACACCTGAAAATCTTGGAATTGCCGGCAGGAAAAGCGGCGGGATTTGGAACGCAGCTCCCGATTTCCACCCTTTTTGCTGCCATTAGGGTGTCAAATACCCACGGATTTACCGCGGAAACTCGTTTATTGCGGGCGAGGATGGGAGAAAAACGCTTTTTTAATGGCTTTTTAATTGTGTTTCCTGCGGAAGGATCGCAGATAATTCACATTTAAACCCCGCCCGGCGGAGCGGAGAAAATAAAAGCTGCTCCCAGCAGCCGGGGAGGTTTGAAAATTCTCCTAATTCCAGGGAAACGCGGATTTTTGGGGGATGAAACGCTCCCAGAACGGATTTGGGGCGATGCTGATGGAGCTGAGACAGCCCCGGCTCCCCCTTCCTGCAGATCCCGGGCACCTCCCGGTCCGAAAAACTGGGAAAAGTGGGAAAAATTGGAATTTCCCCCTCAGCATCACCAGCTGTAGCAGTTTTCTAAAGGATATATCATTCCCTGGTGGAAAATTTCGGGTTTTCCCCCCTCCCACTTTTTTTTCACCCCCAACCCCTCCCTCCTTTAAGGTTTTATCCCCTCCGATCCCACCGGAAAGACAAAAACCAACCCAATAAAAATGTTATTTCCGTACATTAAAATTCATCCTAAATTATTCTCCAACCGAATCTCCCTCCCGTCATTATTTTTTTGGAGGGTTTTTTTGCAGGAAAAGACTTTTTCGAGGCCGAATTCCCGCTTTTCCCTTTGTCCATCGGCTCCGGAAAGGCTCCTTCTCCTCGTTATTGATGGATTTGGCGGAGTTGGGAGAAATCCGCTGGCGAGTGGAAGCATCTCCTTGATGGATGAGGAGCCGGGCTCTAAATCAGCCCCTACTGATACAAATTATTTTAATCTGCCTCTTTTTATGATGGATTGGGAATTTATGGAGTCGCGAGCTGCGTTGGGAGACTCCATTGCGGAGGTTGGCTGCCCATAAAGTTATAAAAAGGCTTCTAGGGGAGGATTTGAATTATTTATTTCATTATTTTATTTTGTATTTTATTATTTAATTTAATCTTATTTTATTATATTTTATGTTACGTTGTTCTTTTCTTTTCTTTTCCTTTTCTTTTCTTTTCTTTTCTTTTCTTTTCTTTTCTTTTCTCTTCTTTTCTTTTCTTTTTCTCTTCTCTTCTTCTTCTCTTCTCTTCTCTTCTCTTCTCTTCTCTTCTCTTCTCTTCTCTTCTCTTCTCTTCCCTTGTCTTCTCTCTTCTTTTCTTTTCTAATTTTATTATATTTTACGTTATTTTTCTTTTCTTTTTCTTTTCTTTTTATTTCCCCTTCCCTTCCTTCTTTTCTTTCTCCAGCCCTCAAGTGTTTAATTCAGAGCTGGGTCCAACCCTCAAATTTTAAATCCAGGCCTGTGTCCAACCCTCAGATTTTAAACTCAGAGCTGAGTCTAACTCCACTTTTAAATCCAGAGCTGCGTTTAGCCCTCGAGGTTTACATTCAGAGCTGGGTTTAACCCTCAAATTTTCTCATTCTCGCGCCCTAAATGAAGATTTTGTGGAGGGTTCAGGGAGGGGCAAAGGGAGGAGGAGTCCCCGTGTTTATTCCCAAGGTGGGGGAATGCCCAGGGAAGTTTTTCCCCTTCCCTTCCAGGAACGGGAACCCAGCAATTCCCTGATCCCCAGCCTGGGCCAGACCCACTTGCGGTGGGGTTTGTTCATTTATTTGTTAATTTTTTGGCTCCTGCTGCCCCTCAGATCTGCCGAGCTCCCTTTGCATAAGATCAGAGAAAGTTCCCTCCCGATTTCCGCCAGCTGGGGAAAAGTCAAGCAGCAAAATCAGGGTTTTTTTGGGTTTTTTTTCCCTGCTTTCCTGCTGCCAGATAAGCGCAGCATTCCTGAATTTCTGCTTTTTGTAAATCCTCTTCTATGATGTGGCCACTTCAGAGGGGCGGCGGGGGGTGGGAGGGGGGAACATTCCGGGGACATTTCCTCGCCAGCACATCCAGAACATCAAAAAAAAAAAACCCCAAAAATCCAACCCGGAATTTTTCTTGTCTGTTCCACCAGGCAGACAAGAGAGGGTTGCGAAACTTCTCCCGGTATCACCGCAAAGGGGATTTTAATAAAAAAGAGCAGCGGCCACGCCAGGGCTCCCAGCAAGATAAAAATTCTCCTTGATCTGCTGATAGGGAGGAATCCGCCGGAGTGGCAGATCAAAGGCAGCAAAAAACGCCCAAATTTTGGGATAACAAAAAGCATTTCTTCTCCTCTTCTCCACCCTCAAAGCTCCATCTCCTTCTCCGGGGCCAAAAGAATTTCCCTCCATAAATAATTTCCAGAATTTCCCTGTTGAACAATAATTTTTTTTTTTTTTTGGGAGGGAGGGGGGCTGTGGAGGGAGAAAGAGAAGAAGAAAAGCAGCGTGGGGTTGTTTTCCATAACATTTCTTGGAGGCTCCACATCTTTCAGTCCCTTATCAGGTTTTTGAAATACGAGGCACCGACGGCTCCTCTCTTTTGGGACCCGGAGGTTATCGGAGTGTAAATACCTGAGCTCTTCTGAGAAAGAGCAGATAACGTCTGACACACGCTCCTGGCCCCGCTCCTTCCCAGCTTTTATCCCCGTTTCACCTGGGCTTTCACAAGCCAAGGTGTGCTCCTAATCGCCCGGCAGATAAGCCCGGCTTTATCTCGGATCAAGAGCGCCGGGATCACCTCTGGTGTTTGCTCTTTTTTTTTTTTTTTTTTTTTTTGTTGTTAAGAAGTGATAAGTCTTTTTTTTGTGTTTGTTTTTTTTTTTTTTTTTTAATTAAAAAGAGGTTTCAAACATGAATTTGGGGATGGGAAACCACTGGGGCAGTGCTTGGGGTTTTCCAGCCAGGAAGTTGGGGTAAAACCCATGAATTTTTAGCACGGGGGCAAAATGAGAAGGAAAACGGAGGGTTTGTGGTTTTTAGAAGTAAATATCAAACAGTGACAACTCTCAGAAGAATCGCTGCCTGCAAAGGAAACGCCTCCGCCCCGAGGCTGAGACTTCCCGTGCAAAACAGGTGAACGACAGCTAAAAAAGCCCCAAAATGGTTCCGAACCAGGCAGAGAGAGAAGGCGGCTCCCACGAGGTTTTCTCCTCCCGTGGGGTGAAGGCCTTGGTACGAAACCTGGAGGGGAGGAGCTGGCTTTGGAAGGGGACACAGAAAGGGAAGTTTTGCTTCTTATTTAAGTGTTGGGTGGGCCGTGGAGGGTCCTGGAGAGCTCGGGGGGCTGCAGGAGTTGTTGTTCCAACTGGTTTTGGGGCTGGCACGGTCACAGAACCTCCCCGAATTGGTCCATAAAGGCCTTTTGGGTTAAAATGGAATTAATTTACAAACCCAGGGGCAATCCCACTCCTTGAATTGTTGTCCCCTGGGCAGGATTTGCTGTGTTAAAGGTGGGGTTTTGGGACAGCATCCCCTCGGTCCTGGCTGGTTTCCCTTCCCAGTTCCTGGAATTGTGGTGTGGAGAGGGAGCAGAGCCCAGGGCACATCCAGCTCTGTCTGGAGAAGGTCTGGATGG
>NW_024580658.1:1191405-1192719 GCF_017639235.1 Corvus kubaryi
TCTGTCTGGAGAAGGTCTGGATGGAGGAATGACCCCCTGGGTTTCACCAAGCAGAGCCCAGGGCACATCCAGCTCCGTCTGATCTGAGGAATGGCCCTCTGGGTTTCACTGAGCAGATCCCTGCTGGCCGTAAAGGGTTTCTGGACCACCAATTCCTACAAACTCATCCCAGGAGGGAGCAGAGAGTTCAGACCACCCAGACACAAGGAGTGCTCCACAACTGGTTTGACTTAGGGAGGAGCAGGGAGTGGGAACGGAACTGACTCAGATCCAGGCGAGTGAGGCTGACTTCTATCCACCTTCTTCCCCCTCCCCTCCCATGCAGGCCGAAGCGGAGGAGCTGATCCCCAGGCGAGGCCGATCAAAACCCGGCTATTAAATCACGACTCGAGTGAGTGTGCCGTGATTTGCACAGAGTTTCTTACGAAGCACAAACCTGGGGGTTCCCTGCTGGCGCTGAACCAGCGCAGAACCTCTCCCCGTAACAAATCCTCTCCTCTTTTTGCCCACTCAGCCTCACGGCCGGGGCCATAAATCCCTGTCCCCAGAGATTCCCCCGTGAGCGGTTTATCTCTGGTATTTGCTGCCCCGTGTCCTCCCCGCTCCCAGCGCCTTCCCCTGGCGCAGGTGGGGAGAAAGCCAAATAAACATTATCAAACGAGGCCATCAAATATTTAATGTAGGCCGTTCCTGAGTGCTCCGGGAGGAGCGGGGCTGTTTAGATATCACATGTTCCCCTGCCAGCTCGCCGGAGCACCGCTGAGTAATGGCCACGTCCCCCCGGCCACCTTTGGCCACCGCTGCCCTTTAAGTCGGAATCGCTTTCCCGAGCCAACATCCCAGGCTGGAGCTGCTCCAGCTAAAGCCGGGATTGTTTACAGGAGCTGCCGCCTCCCTCCCCTCGCTCCACCTGGTTTGTGTCTGGGCCACGCCGTCGCGATGAGGGCGATCCATCATTTTCGCTGGCCTCGTTCCGCGGGCAGGTCCTGCTGTCGCTGCCCCGCCGGTGTCTGCAGGGGCAGCTCCCGATAAGAGCTCGCGTGATCCCGGCTTTTCCTGATCCCCCCGCGCTGGGGGCAGGCGGGACACGGGATGCAGCTGGCAGGGGCTAACAGCAGTTTGTGCCACAGGGTCAAGTGGTTCTTGTGTTCAAGGCAGCGAGAGATAGCAAATAGGGGGGGATTTTCTCGAGTTTTCCCCTTTTTTTCCTCTTTTTTTCCCTCTTTTTTCCTCTTTTTTCCCTCGTTTTTCCTCTTTTTTCCCTCTTTTTTCCTCTTTTTTCCCTCTTTTTTCCCTCTTTTTTCCCCTATTTTT
>NW_024580659.1:0-8350 GCF_017639235.1 Corvus kubaryi
TATTGAGCTTCCTCACCTTCACTTACGGCAGAGAACAGACGGACTAGGAGGAAAGACAATACTACATGCTGGTTTTAGTGGTCACAATTCCTATTATAGCTTGATTTTAGCAACCACAGAGAGAACTAAGTTAAAAACAGAGCAATCTGCATAGTTTCCAACTCAGTCTGTTGCTCTAACCATCTTTCCACGGGAAAAAACAACACAATTGTAGTTACCAAGCTGTAACACTACCTCTCATTTTCTGTAGCACTTGGTTTCCTTTCAAAAACTGCATGGTCCTCTCTTGTGGGGTCATAACGGAGGGCATTAATATCTCTACAAAAATAGAAAGGAGAAGAAACAGCATTTTACATTCTAAATGCCTAACTGAAAGCTACCCCAAATCTTTACAGTCAGACCCAAATTCACATTGTTTTACCAGAAAAGCTTCAAATCAATCCAAAATATAACTGGCAGTTAGGAAGCACCCTCTAGTCAGTGTCTGGCTCAGGCAATATAGAAGCAGAAGTGGATTTAACCAAACAGCAATACTTCAGGTAAAACACAGCCCTCACTTGTGTGTCATGCAATGAGTTTATACCTGCAACTGATAATCTCTTGAGGAACTACATAAATACAGCTATCCATATAGATATGGATGTATTTCTTTTAGTACCAAACATTGCATAAATTCAAATGGTCCAAAGCAGCAAAAAATCCAAAACAACACACAAGAACCCTTTATGCCCATCCTTCAAAATTTAAAGATTTCAGGGTCTTTCAGCTGCCTTCCTAAAAAACCTTAGCCTTGCTAAACCTCCTTCTTTACTGATAGTGGATGATTCATACTTGAATTTCTTCACACTCGTGGCTGTTTTATTTGGCTTGGGCTGCTCCAGGTTGATATTCAGGAGGCTTCCCAGTATTTGCAGATTTTTCTTTTTCTCTGCAGCAAGCTCCTCTTCTTCATCTGCTTTCAGGCTGTTTGTTTCTGCTAAGAGAAAAATAAATACATTCTATTTTCTCTGCTAAGCCTGTAATGCTGGATGCACAACATTTACTACAGTACTAGAAGAGTTCATGCCTATAAACACATCACTTCCTTTATCTTAAAGCTACTAAGAGGTTTTCTCCCTTGCACTGTAGAAAATCTTTCATTAGAAATGTCACAGGCATCTGTTTCATGGAAAAGTCAGGGCATTTATTTAACCTGTTCCCCGCTTGCATCACTCAACTGTGCAACTCCTCTGCCACTGACAGATGCTCTACACAAGATCCCAGTAAAGCAAGAAAGGCTGTTGAAAGGCTCTATGACTACCAGTAGCCAGGAAATTTGATCAGCTTTACCTTCTTCTTCACTGTCACTCTCAAGGAAGCGAGCATCCATGCGAAACCTTTCATCGGTGCCAAAGCGGGATTGCAGCTTCAGGAGCTGGACAAATGAAAGAGATGCTATTAAGCACCAGAGAAGGAAATCATCATTCAGTAACTTTGATTTTTTTTACTATAATTATGGTAACATACTCTTTACCTTTAGCTTTTGACGCCTTTTCCAGTAATTTCTTTTTATACGAAGAACCGTGTCAGACAAACTCCTCCCACTCCCCACCACACATTATTTCCTTCCTTTAAGGGAATTCTATTGTAAGTTCATAAAAATCGTATTCAGCAAGAATGAAAAGATACAAGTCGTGTTCTTCTGAAGTGGTGTTACGGAGACCTACAGAAAACTCAGTTACAGTAATGGCTTCACTCACTTTTTCACCAGCTTTGCCTTCAAACTGGGGCTTAATTTTGAATCGCTCATCGTCTGTATCCTCTTGCTCATCCTCACTGCTATCAAACAGTCTGCCCGAAGGTTTGGAAGCTGACTTATCCTTTGTTACACAGAATGAAAAAGAGAAAAGCAGCTGTTTACATAAGTTTGAGAATATAAATCAGTCCCAACTTTGTTCATGTGCTCTCCAGTTTAGCTGAAAAAGCGGATTTCCTGCACAACCAGTTCCTTTCCTGATCCACATGCTTCGAATCTTACCTTGTGCACACACCTTGTACAATTCTGCTTTACAGTTACGACTGTTCGGTTTTACCATGGGCAAAATACCCATGCAAAGAGTAACTCAGGTGTTACAACATGAGATAGTTTGGTATAAAAATTCAACTGATTATGTCACACTAAACTTCTCCCAGTAACACTTACTTCTCCATGCATATTTCCTGAACTTGCATCTTTTTTCAACATCTCATCCACTTCAGCTTCATTTTCCTCATCGGAATCGAATATGATGTGTTTGTGCTTTTCTGCTGGCTGCTTATCCTAGGAAAGAGTCAACTGTCAAGTCAAACACATCAAATACTTGCTGCCCTCAGACATGACTCTCTGAAAGACATTTCCATGACACAAAAAGAGGAATCTGCTATTCCTCTTGCAACTCTACAGGTATTCCAGGGATGGGGTATGCAGCCTTTTGTATACTCTCAAAAGAAAACTGGCAATGTCATCAGAAATTCGAGACTGATTTTAAAGCATCATGCTCCACATGTATTAATTACCCTCTTCCTTGTACTGTGGACTATCCAGGTAGAAGTTGTGAGTATAATTACCAGATTAGAAAGAGCTCCTTGAATGAGTTTCTTCTGTAATTCTCTCTCTCTGTATCTCTCTTCCAGAGCTGCCAGCCTCCTCTGGTTGTCCTGGAGCTGTTTCTCTATTGTACTGGGCTCTTTTGAGGCAGCAGCATGAAGACAAAGCTCCTTATCTTCCAGAAGGCTTGTCTTCCCATTCCCACCTTCATTACCTTCACATTCTGGATTTTTTTTGCATGTATTCCTCTTAAATGTTTTGGAAAGCCGTTTTGGGCTCTTCAGCTGCTGTTTAATGTGTTCCTGGGCCCCTGCAGCATCACTGTCCGTGTCACTGCTCCCATCACTCTGATCAGTACTGGCAGCAGCAGCTCCATGCTCTGAGTTTTGGTCTTGTAGAGAACTCACACCTTTGTTCTTCCCTTGCAAATGAGGCCTGGAGCCAGCTGCTGAGGCAGCAGCAGCTGACAGCTCCTTGTGTTGTTCACAAGGCATTTTGTGTCTCTTTTTGCTGCTGACTTCAAGTGAACACGATGGATGGTTCTTTGGCTGATTTTTGGATGACTCCTCCCCACAATAAGATGTACAACCTTCAAGTCCCAAACTTTCTACAGACTTCTTCTTTAACTCAGTGCTGTCCTTACTTAACTCTTTTACACAAAGGGACCCCATTCCTCTGAAGGGCTGGTATTTCAAATGTGAATTATTTTGTCCCTTGGAGCTTTCCTCAACAGCATCCTCCTCCCCTGCTAAAATATCAGCCAGAACATCTTCAGGACAGACACCTTTTTTTTTAACTGCAGGATGAAATTTAGGAAGTTTTGCTTTATTTACAATATTATCCTTGGGATTATCTTCAGCACTGGACTGACAAGGACTCTGTGCACTGCCTGACCCCCCTGCAGGTGTCCCAGTGTTTTCTGCAGCCAGTGCTTTTAAGTCATCCAAGGTCAGGTCTAAGCGATAACAGTTTTGCATCATGGACTCATAATCAGAGCTGATTTCAGACTCCCCTTTCTCAGACTCTGAGCAAGAGCTGTCACTATCATGTATCTCTGTTGTACTGCTGGTTGCTGTACTCTGCAAGGCAGCAATTTTGGATTTGTTCATTTTCCCTTTTCTTTCAATGCGCTCTTCTTTTAAACTATGAGTTTTCAGTGAGGAGCCATTTACCAAACTGCATTTTTTTTTAGCTAATATTTCTTTATTTTTCACCTTCCCCTGTTTAGAATCTTCTGGAGTTTTACTTTCAGCAATAATTTCATCTGTATCTGCTGAATCATAACCATTATCACACTCCATAGTCTCTTTCTCTCTGTTACTTCCTTTGATAGCTTTCTTCACGGCATCTGAATTGCTTAAGGACCAATGACTACTGTATTTTAACTCAAAATTATCCCCAACAACTTCCAAGTGCTCACTTCCAGTCTCAACATTTTCAGCTTTATGTCTTTCTGTCTCTTTTTTTACCATTGCTCTGATCTCCTCTTCAGAATCAATGTCACTATCAGAAACACTTGTGTTATTTTTGGCTGCAACTCCATTTGCATTGCTTTGATCTGGTAATAAACCTCTCCCTGGTATCCTCCCATCAAGCCTCCTTGCTGGAAGCAATTCCAACTCCTCACTAGGTTTGGGTTTTGATTTCTGGTTGAGCTGTGGTGAGTCTGTGTGTTTTGGACACCCAGAGGACAGAGCTGCTCCATTCAAGGCCTCGCTGCCCAGCTGCCTCCGTTTCTTCAGTGGTTTTCTCATCCCAGGGAATTCCCCTCGCCGCTTCCTGGTTGTGCTGTCATCTCCCCCTTCCAGGTGCCAGGTGAGCTGGGATACAGGAGCTGCATGTGCCAGGTCTGGCTCCAACTTCCTAAGGTTATGGCAGTACTTTGAGGGGTCATATTTCACCACGTTAGTCTGAGTTAAGGATGTGAAACACCCCGATCCTTTCAGCAGACTCAGGGCTTTATGAACAGGCTGAATTCTGCAGGAAAGGACAGCAAAGAATTCTATTTTGTGTCATGACCATAATATGCCTTTAAACAACTGACTTGCAGTAGAAAACAAGTCACACAAACTTAGTGCAGGATTTACTTGGGGGATTCAGTAAATTAAGCCTGACAGAGAAGTAAAATTAAGACTGTTAAGCAACTGTTTCTCCATATGACAAAAGGAAGGGAGTTGTGTCCAAGCCCAAACAATCAGAAAAGGATATTTTATTTTTTTGTTGATTCCTGAGGTGCAGGATAGGCAGGACTCTGCCAAATTTTCCAACAACCCACTTCTAAAAGAAAAGAAAAATAATCAGTGTTTAAAAAAAATACAAAGTGGAAGTAACTCTGGAATAAAACAAATGTTTATTCTAAGTAACAAAAACATTAATGAAGAACCACATGTGATGGATTCTTTTTTGTTTATTCTCTCTAGTGAGCCCTACCATGCAACTTGGCCAGCTTCCTTCTCAAAAACCAAACAAACCAAAGCCAACCAAAAAACTAAATTTCAACAACCTACAAATAAAGAGTGATAATAAAGAACTAAATTGCTTTACATGTGCTGTTTTTAATATAGGGCTTCTGGTTTATGAATAAACAGTGGTACCTACAAAGACAGAATCACTATTATTTTGCTTTTTTCTCCTTTCCCACAAAAAAAAAAATTAAAAATCCCTCCGAAACCATTCTGTGCTTTAGCAAACAGTTTTGGAAACTTTGTAGTAAATATAAATTTTGTTGCCTAAATCTGCATGTCCAGTGAATTTATTCTTAATTTTGTAAGCATGTGCAGACCCTGATCCTGTGTTGAAGCCCAAGCCAGCCACCAAAAGCTGTGTGGTGTAGAGAAATCAGTCACACATTCTCTTAACAAGCTTTTAAGGGTGACACAGAGATATTCCCAATATAGATAAGGAACGAAGCATTTCTTCATTTCACATGCAAGAGAGGACAGAATGATCATTATTATTTCCAGACATTGCAAAGAATGACAGGACCCTTCTCCAGGTCTACACACGAGGTCTTTCCTCAGAGTGCTTTTCACAGCTTGGACTGTCACCCTGAATAATGAAGTTTCTTTATAAGCATAAATTTGGCATGAATTTAGATGCAATGAGCTTGCTTTTTGTTGTTTTATTTCTCTTACACATCTACCCCCACCATACCTTATGATCTGGCACCTCTGTACCTGGTACTGCTCTCATGTGGAAATCCACAACTCCAGTCTTTTTCAGTGATTCCAACAGACACATTTGGTCATTTCTCTGTGGTTTTTCTTTCTGCAGCTTTGCTTCCTCCCTCTCCGTGGCCAGCCTGTACCAGAAAAGTACATCACACATGGAAAAAGGTCTGCCCAGGTGCAGAATTGGAGCTGGCAGTGATCCCCTCCCACAGAACAGCAACCACTCACTACTCAGAGAATTAACACCCATCACCTTCAAGGGAATAATGATGCAAAACACGTTGCAGCATAAAACACACATCAACAGCCCACCAGAGTCTACAAAAACTGAAAGAATAACAGCGTAGAAGATGGAAGTACAGCCATAATATTATCAGATAAGCAGAAAAAAGGTGATTTTAGCAACAGCATACATTTGAAAAGATTGGTTTCTACCTCTGCAAAAAGCTTTCTTTGGCCAACTCAATTTGCAGGGTCCCCCCTTTCCATTTTGTTTTATTTAAAACTGACATGCCTGCAAAACAGAGAGATGGAAATGAGTCTTTTCTATGTTAACAGAAAGCACACCACAGACCTCACTACACCTCCTTCTATGACAACCTGAGGCTCCCTCAGCATGACCTTACACCTCACTGCTAACTTGGGTTAGGCTTGGACCTGAAAGGGCCAATACCCAAATCTTAAACCAGGTCTACATCCAAAACTGAAGTGCTCACTGCAGAAGTGCCTCATGGCAGCATTCCCCACACACAGGGGCACATTACAACAGAAGCTTTGCATCAGCTCTTCTTCTGGGTTTCCTCTCACATAAGTCAATTTCAATAGTTTATAGACCTGATGGAAGCATTTGAAGTACATTTCCTTTTCATGAAAGGCTTAGAAAAAACAAAGAGGTTGCCCAGAGAAGCTGTGGCTGCCCCATCCCTGGAAATGTTTAAGGCCAGGTTGAACAGGGAGCAACCTGGAATAGTGGAAGGTGTCCCTGCCCATGGCAGGGGGTGGAACGAGATAATCTTTAAGGTCCCTTCCAAGCCAGACCCTTCTACAAATCTCTGGAACTCTCAAATCACCGACTTCAGTCACAAGGAATCTTTTCAATCTGCTCACAGCAATTTCTGAAAACGTCAGCAAAGCAGCTTCCATAAAACTGCAGCTTAAAGAGAAGAGAATCAACCTGACAACAGAATGAAAAAGGCTCTACTGTGACCACAGCTGGATGTGACAACATGAGATGAATTATCAGCACTGTAACCTGCCTCAAAAACGTAACTAACCAAAACAAAAAAGTACTTACACTTTCTCAGATCTGCATCAGAAATGTTGACACTGATGTAGCCAAAAGTTTTCGTAGGGTTCCCTGGTGAATGACAAACGTTAAGTTAATTTCCATGTTGTTTCAAGGTTTCCTTTAAAATTGACCTGTCTCTGAAGCAAAAATTCCATTTCACATGCCAAATAGAAAAGAAATTAACTTTTAAAAGATGAAAGAAAACTGTTACCCTGATCATCTTTTCTGGTAATGATCTCTGCCTCCAAAACACGCCCAAACTTGCCAAATCTTTCTTCCAGTTCAGCCTTGGAAACCGTATGGCCAAGCCCTCCAACATACAAACGTTTGGAAACCTGTTCCTTCTCCATGCTCAGAAGTCAAGGTGTGACACCCAGAACACACACTCTGTTTCTCTGCAAGGACACAAAACAGATCAATGTGATTAGAACAACGAATCAGGGACAAATCAGCGCATCAGAAAGCCATGAAGAACCCTATAAGCAGAGCACTCTTTGATTTGCAGTAGGTAACACGCTCTGCTCCAGCGCAGCGACAGCAAATCCCGCGCTGCTGCAGGAACCGGGGTTCAGGCGCTGGGGGGTTTTTAAAACCCTGAACCATATAACCAAATGCGCGAGCGTAAGTGCAGACGGCTCTTTACAATATAACCCAAGGGTTCCCTATGGAGGGAACGCGAGCCGCCCACAGCCCAACCCTCCCCTCCCGGGAGATGCCGAGGGACCCCCGGCCTGAGGAGCCGCGCAGGCGGCTCCGGCCCCGCCTCACCGCCGCCATGTGCAAGCCCCGCAGCGCCACCAGCTTACCGTCCCCCTCGCAACTCTCCCTAGCCCGCACTCGAAAAAAGGGTTCCGCCTCCTGGGGCCGCTGGATCCTGAGCGGCTGTTCGTCTCTGCCGGGTTCCTGTTTCCGGCCGGTCGAGTGTGGTGGGAGCACAGGGGCTGGCTCGTGTAACAGCGGACGCTTTGAACGTAACTAACCAGGAAGAAAAGCAGGGGTGTTTTCCGGAACACGTGAGCAAAAATTAACGTAACCAAGGGAACAGCCGAAAAAGCAAGGCTTTTCCCTTACGTTTATAATAAAGAACTCGGGAATTATCCCCCAGCAGCTCTGTTGTTTGACCGGGAAGGGGAAGGAAGGCGCGGCCAGCGCCCCCCGCTCGGGCAGCAGCTGTGGTAGCGCCCAGGCTCGGGGGTTGGCGCGCGGTTCGAACGGCGCGGGGCGCGCGCGCAGCGTCAGAGCGCTCCGACCGCTCTTCGCTCCGTGCCGGGGCCGCCGGGGCCGCGTCAGAGCGCTCCGACCGCTCCTCGCTCCGTGCCGGGGCCG
>NW_024580659.1:8360-61186 GCF_017639235.1 Corvus kubaryi
CCGCGGCCGCGTCAGAGCGCTCCGACCGCTCCTCGCTCCGTGCCCGGACCGCGTCAGAGCGCTCCGACCGCTCCGTGCCGGGGCTGCCGACTGCGCTGCTTGGACACTCCTCCCGCCCTCGCGGCATCTCTGGCACCTGCGAGCCTCGGTGCAGGGCAGCACCGGCTCCTCGGACGAGTCGCGATTTCAGCATCGCCCTGCGAGGTCGGAAGGTCCAGTTCGGTTCTCACAAGCGCTCCAAGGCGCTTCCCAGCTCCTCTTGAGGCAGCGTAACATCAAATAGTCGGGGGTGTAACCGCCAGGTACGTAGAAAAGTGAAAAATGTGCTGTTAATTCACAAATATTTATAAATACACACGTATATACACGCGTATGATATATGACAGGAGGAGCGTTTGTAAAAGTCTTGTTTTGCTTAATTAAAGTGTGGGGTTTTTCTCCCAGATATAAAGCTCTCTGAAGTCATAATTAGTGCCTGAGTCTTCTGCAGTCTAGTGAAATCCTTGAGTTCAAGTAGCTGCACGTAGTTTGTCTTGTGTTGCTGCTGTTAAAAGAGGGACCAGCTGACCTGGAGTAAAGTTCTGGCTGTTTAAATGTTTTTCTTTTCCACACCATAGTCTTTATTACGACCGTGACTTTCTTCACTGTATCCAGTTAAAAAAAATCTGGTGATGACTGGATGATTATTTAATTGCATATACTTCCTTTAGTCACTAAGCAAGTCTTTAATGCAAAGCATACTTTGGATGTTGTTTTCTTACGTGTGTTATAAAGGCACTGTTTCTTACTAAATAAACAAATAAAATCCTATTTCCCTCTCATCCCCTT
Organism: Corvus kubaryi; assembly: GCF_017639235.1. NCBI lineage: Eukaryota > Metazoa > Chordata > Aves > Passeriformes > Corvidae > Corvus > Corvus kubaryi. Next base: position 9,189 of record NW_024580659.1, read on the forward strand.
TTACTGAACCATGTTAGTGTGGAACTTGCACATAGAGTAGGGGTGGTTTAAAACCACACAAAACTAAATGCTGACTTTTTCCTGGTCAAAAGTATTAATACATTAGTTTTGAGCTGCATAATATCTCCCACAGATGTTTGACTGTGTTGTAGCTAGGCTGAATGTCAGATTATTATCTTTCCTGATAACTGAGGTTTATCTATTTTTTAAATTACTGGTGAAGCGTCTTTGCAATTTGTGTCTTTTTACTGCTGCTCACTCTGAAGGCAGATCGTGTTAGGAGCAGCTGTGCCTCGTCTGACCAGGTGAGTCATTAGGTCAATTGGTCAAAGCTGGGTTCAATTTTTATCCCTGATTGCAATTGGTTTTTACCTGTGGAGCAGCTTGTTGTTCTATTACAGCAAATGTAAAACAGCTGGATGTGCTCCTGGATCAAATTAGGACTAATTAAAAAGGTTCTTAAAGCCCCTGACTCCATTAGATCCCTGATTCAGCGTCTGTCTCTGGAGGCTGTGCACTGGTCTGTATCTTAAAACAATTACCTAATGCTTGTATTGTTAAAACATTAATCCCATGTTTGTTTGTTCTGAGAAAAATCCTTATGTTGTTTTGTGCAGTAACACTGATCCTGAGAAATGGACAAGAGCATTTATCAAGCTTATGAAGATGAAATCCGGGCACTGGAAGAAGAAATTAGGCTATTGACAGAAAAGTATGAAGATATCCGACAAGAATCCACTTTTTTTTCTGATGAGGAGATACTGAAGTCAATGTATGCCTTTTTCTCATTTGTTATGTTAACAGAGTTTCTCTGTCAAAATTGTTTGGGATAAGCTTTTGCCTCTATGTTAGGACTTTCCTTATGTTAGTAAATGTAGACTCAGTGGCTAAAATAAGTCACTTAGATGAGTAAAGGCATCTTGGGGTCCCTTTTGTTGCATGTTTCTCAAAAGGGACGCTTGCATCTCCAGACTTGGTGTAAAAACTGTGTTTACCTGGCAGTGAATGGAAAGAGTTTATGTAAGTTAGAATAGTTTACTGTTTCCAGCAATGCGATCCATCTGAAATTTGACTCCTTGAAAATTGATTTGGGTCTGAAAACTATCAGATCCCATTCCCAATGCCTTTTATTTGATGATATTGCTGTACTGACATGCAAAAACAAGTTATGTCTGGGTATTTTGCCCTTTTGATTTTTTTTTTTTTCCCCCCATTCTAGAAAATCATTCCAGGGAGAAACCAAGGGACAGGAATATCCATCACACCTGAAAGCTCAACTTGAAAGTCTAGGAACAGATCTCTCATTTTTCATGACACTTACTGGTTTTCAGTTCACAAGCCATTCCAAGAAAACAGTGGAAAAAAGTAAGCAGTTTTGTGCCCTTTACTGAGCATACTGGTTGCAGTTCATCTGCAAACCTATGTTCTACTTCACTGTTGGCAGAAAGATAATTAGATTGTTGATGTTTGAAATACAATAAGATTTGGTTCACTGACAAAACAGTTTCTGAGTAAATGTAGTGTTTTGCTTAGTGGGAAAGTGACAGACTACTATGGCCCTTTGCATGGGGGGAAAGTGGAGTTAGTTGTTGGGGTTTTTAAACATGTTAAACTTCTTTACATGAGTAATTGTATCAGTTGGTACTTTAAATATGATTGGAAGAAATGCAGTAGTCATTGAATAGAAGTGTAATTGATTATTTTGTTAACTTGATTTTATAACAGCTGAAAACAGGACAGTGCAGAAGCACAGATTATCAGGGAAATGTCACTCCCTGTCTTTTCAATTGGAATTCCAGCTTCTTGAAATGCAGGTAAGGGTTAATGTATGTTTGAAAAAAAATCAACTACCAAACAAACAAAACTTCAAGTGGATAAATGTCAGTACTTCCTTTTCCAGCTGAAACCTTTAACTGTTTCATCTAAGCTTCAATGGGTTCTTTTGACTCTTTAACATCTTTGGAACTTTGGAATTCTGCATGCATCCACGCAAGATAGTTCTGAAGGTCTGGTTTAGTGTTCAGCCACAAAATGGTTACCATAGAATGATTTAGGTTGGAAAAAAACTTCAAGATCAAGTCCAGCTATTGAGCCAGCACTGCCAAGTCTCTATCACCCTTCCTTCCCAAAACATGGTCCCTGCAGGATGCTCTTGCAGACTAACACTGAGGTAAAACCCTGAGAGCACTTGGTGTCCCTCAGCTCTGTCAGGTACCTGCTGGGGCCTCATCCTGACCCTGCACAGCTTTCATCCACACAAATCATTCTCCTATAGTCACATATCTTATTCTGGAAACTGGAAAATGCCAAATGTTATGTCTCTGCAAGAAGCTGGGGAAAAGCTAAAACACTACAAACATGAGCAGCTCTTTGTTGGTTTGGTTTTTTTTCCTTTTTTTTTTTTTTTCCTACATTTGTGTGTGCTTGGTTAATGTGAGTAGTCATTGCAGCACTGCCCACAAGTTACACTAATGATTGCTGGTTTTCTGGGAGGGAGCTCTTTCATAAGATCCTATTCTTAGCACAGAAATTAGGGTGCTAAGCAGAGGAAGACAGCTACTACCCCAGTTTGGAATAGTATTTCTCTAACACTGTTGCACTTTGTAATAGTATTTCTAATATCAGGAAAACTCAATTTTCAGCTCAGCTTTAAAGTTGTTGGCTTTTTGGTTGTTTTGTTTGGGGTTTTTTTTTAACTTAGTGACATGGGACTGAGAGTAAACAGTAAAGATGTCCTTCCTATTCTTTAGAAAAGCCATATTGTTAATTTGGGAATTGAATATTTAGGTAGTCACACATGGATTTTATCCTTTGAAACTGCAGCAGTTCAGCTGAATGAGCAACCTTTGAAGTCCATTTGTGACTTGAAACTTGTGGTCTTTGTGATGCCTCTTTACGTTTGCTTGTATGAAACTGCACTTAGCCTTGAGTGGGGACATGGCCCACACCAATTATGCAGCTTGGTGAGATGAATGTTTCTCTCTCAGCTGCATCTCCTGTGGGATGATGACATCTTTTGGTGTTAGTGGAGCTCAGGGGGGTAACCGCGTGTTAAATTTACCGCCGACGGCATCGGTGCTGCTTAAAGCCATTGCACCACTGTGCGGCAGCACTTGGCTGCCTAATGCCTAAAATTTGGGCTACTTTTGAGTGCTGATGAGGTCCCCATAGTGAGGGAGATAGGGAATTCCAGGTGTATATATACTTTAAAACCCCCACTTCAGTTGTAAAAGTATAATTTTGAGCTAATTTTTTCATGATTTTTTTTTTTCTAAAAATACATTGTATTCCAAATAACTTGCACTAACATTAGCATGGGCAGGGTAGTACACAGTTACAACTAGTTTCACCTCTCATGAAGAGTAAAAGGTGACAGCTGTTTTTGGGAAGTGCCCAGCAGGTAACAGGTCTGTTGGTATGCAGCAGAAGATTAGGAAGTTTTTTTCACGCTGCTAACTGCAGCTTTTTATTCTAGTAGTGAAGTCACAATAGAGTTAACTTAGCTCCATGGTATTAGGTTATTAGAGGAGGATATGGGCAATGGGCTTGAAAATCAGCCAGAACAAGTCTAAGCCTTTTGAGAAAGCAACCACTTTAAAAGTTTCTTTTATGGCAGGAGCTTTCCTTTTAAATCTTTTTATTTGGCCCCACAGTGGCATTTTGGCATGTTAGTAACCCACCCATTGGCAAACCAGTCCCTTCAGAAGGTGGCACATTAGCTTGTGACTGCTGGCAGCTTCTCCACAACTCCTCAACTCATTCCCCTGTTGAGCCTTTTGCTCTAAACCTAAAATGATTTTTCCTGATGTTATTTAGTCCATCCACTGATCTTTGTAGTGCCTTGTTTTGCTTTTCCCATCTTGCGTGATGGCAGTGTTAGCAGGGCTTCTGTCCAGCCAGTTCAGGGGCTGCTGAGATGTGTGTGCAGTTAACTCCAGCCTTCCTCTCTTGCCATTCCCATTTGCTTGTAGTGACTTGGTATTAGAAGTTTAAAGTGAGGCATTTGCTATGGGCTTCAAACCATGATTTTAAGCTTTTTCATTCACTGTCATCTAATCCATTACTTTGATATGTTCAAGAATGCATAGAAAAAAACAATTCTTTTATGGCTTCATTTCTACTCTTTATCCTTCTTTTCTCATTCTTTAAGAGCTTATTAGTTAATTTAGAATAATTGTATTATCATGCATGTGTTCCTGAGTAAGAGTTACTGTCAAAAGGGATGTGATTTTGAGACAAAACTATAGTCTTTAAAATAAATTTTTTAAGAAAGGAAAACTATCAGATAAAACCTTATATTTGGATTTTCTAGTATATGTGGCAGTTAAGGTTGTGTTGGAAAATGAGAGGAATCTTGAAGTGGAATTGATGTGAAAGGAAGCAATGAACCTTCCTTTATACATATATATTCTCTATGCTGACAAACTCGGGTATTATTCCAAAAGCATTGTTGTGTGGGTAATAGTGCTACTGTTGAAATGAAAGAAACTGTTCACACACACAAACTGTAGTTTAAAAGATGCTATTTTAAGGATTGTAGTGCTTAGCAGCATTTATATATACTTTTTTCTACTTTGGATGCAAATAGACACATTTTTGTCTTTGCTAGAGAAATTTCTAAAATATTTTGTTGTTACTTCTCCAATCTAGAACAATGAGAAAGTGTCTGCTGTTGTTAGTGAGCTCAGCATTGTAATGGAATCCAGAGAAGATTCAGATGTGAGCAAGTTTGTGTCAAGGTAAGGTGGAATTTTTTGGTCAAGGAAAGTTATTGTATGGGATATGGGATATGGGATACTAAATGCAGTACTGAGTTTTCATGTAAATTGCTGGCAGTCATTGTCTTTATGTGATGTGTCCTTAGCCCAACCTAAACACTCCCAATCCTTTATCTGTATCCTGGAGAGAAGATGAATTTGTAACCATCCTTCCAGATCATAAAAGTTATATGCCTTTCATGTTAAGCTGAGCCAGGTTTTGGATTATAATGTGTTTTAGCTGTTTGAAGAGAAAAATAATCTCAGTTATTGCATTTTAATTAATAGAATTGTTCCTCAGATGTGTGAGCTGCAGATGTGCACTGTGGGTAATGCCTGAAGTGCACATCCAGAACCCCTCTCCAGTATTGGCCTGTTTCTGATTCTCAGCTCTCAATTCCATTTCTCTTCTTGGTATCAGAATTTATTTCACTGATATCTTAAAACCAATATAATTTAAAAACATGGAATAGTGTATTTGCACAATGGCTTAAGAAAATTAACATACTGAAACTTAAATGTGTGAATGAATGCTGGTTTTCTGTTATCTTCTGGAATATGCCAACTTCTTGTGGTAACGTGATGAGTAAATGACCAAATTATTTGTCTGCAGTATTCCACTGGATTCTGCTAGCAGGCTGTTCTGAGAACAAATCTATTATTACCGGGTAGATGATTTAATCTTACTCCTGTTTTTTAAGTAGTTCCTTTTGGTTTGTGTTATTGTTTGGTCTTGGGGAGGGAGAAGGAGGGCCAACAGATGGGGGAAGAGACAGGTCTATTAAGTTACCGCAGGCTTCAGTAGTCTGTACTGAAAACTCAAGTTTTCACTTAGTGGCTTTGAGATTGCCATATAAATCTACTAAAGCTACTGGTGTAACTGGGAAGAGTTACACCAGACTGCTCTTCACGAAGTGGGATTTAGAAGAGGAAATTGCCCTGTTTAATTCATGGGTATTTTATGACAGCAGAAGTGTATTGGAACTTAAGAGTCATACTGGAAAGGAATGTGTTGAAGTAGTGGCAGACTTTATTTCATCCTGGCTGGAGCACTGCTGTCTTGTCTCTGTCTCTTCTCCTTTTTCACCTTGTGCCAGTATTCATAAATAAGCACAAGTTTTCATGAATGATAGAAGATGCCAACAAAGCAAGCAGTGCTTTCCTCTGAGCCTCTCTTTGCATGTGCCATCTGCTGGCGTTGTGTCCCTAGCTACCCTTGCAGCCACGTGGCCAATAGGACCCATGGGGTCATTATGTTGAAAAAATACTTTGGGGGGTTTCTTGTTCCCCCACAACACTTTCAAATTTCATTTTTCCTGTCTGCCTCGTCCTGGCCACAGTGGGTGCTGCCGAAGGAAGGCAGTGAGGACATGGCTGGAGTGGGGCTGATGCTGACAGTGCCTGTTTGAGAGCACCTCACTGTTCCATTGCCTGATTCTATGATCTCCCTTTAGGGCCTGTTTTCTCAATCCCCTTGCTATGCTAGTCCTCATTTCTTTCTCCAACTTGTCATCTGCTCATGCCCAGTTTCAGACTTTCCCCAGCTTCCCTTTGTTCTTTAGTCTGCTCCTAGAATCTCGATTTTTTTTTTTTTCCCCTCTGTTCCTGACCAGCTGAATCTGGTCTCCTGCTATTTCGTTCATTTTCAGCCTCCCTACCAGTTTGTTTTCTTCTTTTGCTTCCTTGGCCCAGTCTTACCAAATCCATTATCTAGTTCTGTTCTGTCTCCTGGCTGGGATTTTTTTTCCTTCTCAGTTTTCTAATTTTTTTTGGCTTTGTTTTTTTTTAATAATGCCTGTCAGAAAATGGTCTTTAAGAGCAGCAGAATTAAAAACTTGGCATTCAGTTCCTGCTTTGGAAGAAAATAGGGGAATTCTAGAACACTTGAGCAACATCTTTTTGAATGAAGCAAAATTCAGCAGTCTGCAGGTACTGCTGCAATATATAAATAAATGGTACATCTCTATATAAAAATTGCCCATCTTCTAAAAGTGGGCCTATCTTTATACAATTTCTTAATTATTTTGTGATAATATGAGATGCATCACAATATTTAGTAGTCTTTTTTTGGATTCTATTTGTGTCCCCTTTGCACCAGTTATCACTTATTTTATACTGTACTAGTGTTGAGAACCACAGCATCGAAGAAAACTCTTGTCAGTCCTTTTTCCCTTTTTTTGACTTGACACCCCATTAATTGCTGAGTTCGTTAACCTTTGCATGGATTACTTAGGCAAATGGAGATTTTAAGCAGTATGAAAATTGCTCTTTTTGCTAACTGACTAGTTAGAACCTATAAATCAGAGTGTAGGGTTTGGGAAATACACATTATATTAAATGCTGCATGGTCAAGGTCTCTTGCAAATGAAGGGAAGCAGGACTTCTGCCCCAAGCTTTGAGTCTTTGGTTTTCTGTGCTAATGTAGGAAGTCTTGCATTCTGCAGTGAGTTAAATTAGATAAAGGAACATATTAAAGAAGGTTTAGATACTTTTACAACAGTAAAATTTCTTATATACTCCTGTGTTTTGTTGATGGTATTTTGTGAAAGTGAAAGGGTGTTTGGATGAAGAGCCCGTGCTTTTAACCTGATAGTTACTCTCTGCCTGAATATCTTTTTAGCTGGTTTTGGATGACTTTTCTGTGACATGGATGTTGGCATTGGATATGGGTGTTTTCTGCTCCAAGTGGATTTTTGTAATGCTAAATTCTTTAGAAATAAAAAAAAAAAGCCTTGAATTTTACCATCCGTTCTCTTAGTACCTTGTTATTTTATACCATGTTTTCTTGGTATTTTAGCCTTTGTTGTAGCTGACTTCAGCAGGAGGAATTAGGCTAATTTGGGCTAATTAGGAATTATTGTTTATGGGTAGATTCAATGCTCTGAGACAGTTCACTGAACTGGTGCTCTTCTGCAGTCTCTTACTCCTTTGCCAATATGGATTTACATACGGCTGTTCTTGGCAACAGATTCCCCCTTCTACACCACTGGATTCCATTTTCTATCTTGAATTTAGCCACTGCTATGTGAGCAAAGTACATACTCAGATATTTTGATTGAGTAAGTTCTGCATTTGAAACTAGTTCTTTGAGCTTCTAGCCAAAACTTTGTTTCTATTAATGATCTAGCCTTGAAAATTTTCATTTGCTGCATCACCTAAAAATGATTTTGAGGCAAAAAAAAGAAATAAACTGAAGACAATGCTAAAACAAGGTCACAATGTTTGAGATTGTATTTTAAATAGCATAAAAGTGGATATTTATAAAAATTGCCAAGTTTTTCAAAAATAATTTCAAGTATGTAGTTTAGTACCAAAGCTTTATGTTGCCCTGCTCCACGTGTGGAGGTTGAAAAAGCCCAGTGCAGTTCGTGTGGAATCCATTCTCCAGCCATGGAGAGGTGGGCAGTTGTTACCGAGTCTCCACAGTTCCTATAGAATGTGTAGATTTCGACATGCACCATTCCAAGTTATGGTTAAAAACAGCTCCCAGACCAGAGCTAACGAGCTTTTGTAAATCAGTGTGTCTGTGTCCTTCCAGGGACTCACTTTTCCCAGTGCTGCCAGAATTTTTTTCATCTTGGCCTGATTTTGTTGGCAGCTGCGACTACTGTGGTAACTTCCTTTAATGATGCTGTTCTTTCCAGGCTAGGATAAAACTTGTTTGGCTTTTCTTTTACATTTTCAATATCTGAATGACCTTAATGTATTTTTTTCCAGTTTGTTTGTGTAACATGTTAAGGTTTGCTGTTCTATGTATTAAATAGAGCTGGATTGGAGGCACAGTTTTCCCTGGAAAGGCTGAAGTGACTTGGTAATACGCTATTACAGCCATTCTGTGAATGCCTCAAGTCTCTGCTCTCAGCTGTTCTGAAAATCCAAAAAGAACAGCTAAGCTCAAACAGAAAGGATGTTTAAAGTCAAATTTACATTAGAATTTAAGTTCTCTAACTTTCTGAAATATTCCCAAGTATCAGTCAGGTATCTTCCTCAGTCAGATTTTGTAAACTTGTAAAATCCTGTATTAGGAACCAAAATAAATATTTGTACTTTCAAAGCAGTGCTTGCCAGGTGTGTTTTGATGATGGCTAATAGCCTGCTTCCTTTGACTGTGGCTTCATTTCAACAATGACATGAAGCCTTTCACCCTCATGGTTAAATAAGTCATGTTACTTCAGGTATTCTGACGTGGTTTTTGTGGAGTTTTGCATCCTTTGTGTTCTGGCTGCATTTTAGTGAAAACTGCACACCCTTTATGAGCTTTTTTCCTCCTTTCCCTATCAATCCTGGATGGATGGTTGGCTGCCTGCCAGTTTGTCACCTTCTATTGTCACTTTTCCTTTATCCATCCTGATCCTTACTTTACTAGAAATTTGAAAAATAAATGTTTATATTTATCTTTCCCTCCCACTCTCCACCCAACATAAGAAGGACATGGACCTGTTGGAGCAGGTCCAGTGGAGTGTGAGGAAGATGTTCAGAGGGCTGGAGCTCCCCTGCTCTGGAGACAAGATCAAATCAAGATTTAACTGTCTAACAAAAGTTTTGGGTTGAATACCCTGTGTGATCAGGCCTCCTTGCCTCCTGAAGCTGCAAGGTTAATCTTGAAAAGCTGAATGTCGCGTGGGCAGAGGCAGATAATGTCACGGAAAGAGCTGCTTAGGTTAGGACAAAGATTTTGGGAATATTTGAAAGTTAGCGATGCAATTTGGGAAATCTTAGCAGTTTTGCTGGTTCAGGTTTTACTGTGCAACATCTTAAAATTTATTTAGAAAAGGAGTTGAACAAGAATAAAATCAAAGTAAGATTTTGCGGGCGACGACTTTGTTCCCACATTTTACATGTGAGACTAACAGTATAAATGCTGGTTTAGGAATGTGTTCTTCAACTTCTTTTACAATCATTACACGACAGCTTTTTTTCAGCTTTGTCATTATTATTTTGGGTGATTTCTGATTTCATATTCAAACAATACTAATCAAATTAAGAAAAAAGTGGGAATTTTAGGCTATTGAATTGATGCATCTCATTAAGACTGGGTTAATCAATATATTTTTGTTTTATAGCACTGAAGAACATGGAAATCTTCTAACATTTTTCAGAAGCCTTTCAGCCTATGCTGAGTGGTATGAACATCGCAGACGTACCTTCCTGCATTTCAAGGTAGTGTCTATCAAGCCTTTATTTATTGGTACAATATTCATTGCTTTAAGTAGCTCATAAAGGCAAAGCAGTGGAGGTGAAACTGTCTTTAGCAAAATATGGGATCTTAATTTTGTGTGTGGTGGTGAAGAGAATATGAGCTCAAGATTTGTGCTGTGTTCAAGGGGCTGTTGAGCAGCACTTGCCGTGTTCCTCATGGGTGGAGGAAGATAAATCTGTGCCTTTCTGCAAAGGGAGTAAGACAGTTTGCTTTGGTATTATATATTTTGATTTTAGAAAAAAAAGGGAAAAAGAAGAAATTAAAAGAAAATAACACTTGTAGTCTTTGGCATGTAAATGTTGGTTTTGAAGGATTAGATCTGTTTCTCTTGAAGATGCGTCAGCATGTGTTTGGGCGACAGCACTTGCAGATCTGGAGTGTTTTTCTTGTATGGGAAATAAACTGTTCCTCCCTCCTAACTGGAACTGTAGTATTTGAACTTAGTTTTAAATTATCGGTATTTGGCTTGTTTGTTTTGGCTGTGTGCTGGTTTTAAGATAAACAACTAATCCTTGGAGTAAAAATACTACAGTCTTACAGACACAAAACATCTTACATGATGCGTTATGTTAGAGGAGGATGTTTAGCTGGTTAATCATTTGTGGTTTCTTAACTGAGTTTTATTTACCTCAGGAATTTATTGCATTAAACTCGACACCATCTTTACTTTTCAGCTGTAATATCAAGTGGGAACTGCATTGTTTCCTATTTCTTGATCTTTTAGGCCTTTGGGTTCTGTGCCAGATGATTCAATTTCTATTGTCCAATCAACCAAAGTAGAAAGAAAGTGTTCTATTTTCTGATAATGTTAAAAAATAATCCAGTTCTTAGCTGAGCAATGAACTGGCATTGCCTAATCCTGCTGGCTTTTGTATAAGGGCTTTTCTTTAATCCCTCCATAGAAAAGGTAGAGCACCAAGAGCTTTACGGCTTTGTGATTGTTTTTTTTTCCAGCTTCACTTGATGTTCTCCACATGGCAGTGACTGTGGTTTCTGGGACAGTGATTTGGTGAATTGTTGTAAATATTTCTCATTTTAAGATATAATAAAAGAAGAAAAAAATACAAAGGAGATAGGTTTGGAGACAATTTTTAAGTTGTTGTTATATAAGCAGTTTTTAAAAGTATTTGTTCAGATGTTGGGTAGAAGCAATGAAATTATCTACTGATTGCTAAAAAGATGTGTGAAGATAATTCACTGAAGACATATTACAAATTTGTCAGTATTACAAATGTTCTTTCTAAAGGTATTTTTATTTCCATGGACAAAGAGTAGGATGAAGTTGAAAGGCAAACCAATTTGGGAGAATATTTACCAAATATGACTGACTCTGTGCTTATGAAGAGTATTTTAGGCCTTCTTATTTCTGCTAGCATTACTAATCATTTCACTTAGAAATGGAAGGCATTTTCAGGTAAGAGAATTGATAAAAGGGTTCAAAGATCAAATCTGACAATTCAAATAACTTGATTGCCAAGGAGAATGTGTATTTGTAATTTAATGGTTAGTAATTTGTGTGAAAGCAATTAGACGTATGTTGTTAATATATGCATAAAAACAACTCCAGAGTCTATCCTGTTAATATTACACAACATTGTAAAGGAGTCTGTAAGCTTTATATTTATTTTTTCCCCCCTACCTCTAGACTACAAGTATATAGGCAGATAACTCTACCCTGTTTTGGAGAGAAGACTATTTGTGGTGGAGTCTTGAGTTTATAGCTTTTCTATTCATCTGTTATTTAAAAGAAAATTGCCAAGGCTTCAGTGTAGAAATAAAATAGTTTCTGATACTTTCCTCAGAGTGTAGCATAAAAACACCAAGGGTAGGTTATTTTTTCTTTCCTGTTTTGGTACTTGAGAAGAAAAGAATAATGTAGAAGTGAATGAGTACTTCAAGTAATACTGAACATTTTAAAGATTAATGAGAATTCAAGATCAATTCAAAATAGGTTTTGAAGGAGCAAATGGAGTGTTCCCCAAGTATTCTGTATGGCAGGTCTTGCTAGTGTCACAATAAATATGTCTGTAAAATGGATCTACGTCTGCAAATAATCTTCTAACCTTAGTCTGCTGTGAGGCTGAACAACTGAAACACGTTGGCAAGGCTGTAAGAGCAGGTTGTTGAAGCTAATACTGATAAACAAGAACAAAAATTCAAGTTTTATTGGAAATACAGAACAGAAATGAGTGATAGGAAAAAAATAGAATGGTTTACATTCAGCTTGATATTAGTACTGGTCACAGAAATAGGAGGTGGAAATCCTCCCTCCTGAAGCCCTTCTCACTTCATGTTTTGATTAACTTGCTGTGAATGGGGAAAGTAAATAAAACACATCGGATAACTTGGTGCCTGCATGAAGCATTCAGAAGGTACCACTTGTCTACTTTGGTTTGCTCACAAAGTATTAAGAGTGTTAATTAGCATTACTGATGATAATTAGTTTCAAAAATATATACAACATTTTCATGTAAAATTAATTGTGTGGTAGTGGGTGGGTCTTAGAATGTTTACATGTGTATATATTACAAAAATGTGCTTATATTTGTGTATACACATTTTTGGTGATATTTACTGATCCTGTTAATATTGGAAAGAGCTTGTTTTAGTAGCAATGATTTGTGATAAGATCACAGGCTGCTGCTTATGTAACATTATTACACTTATGGCTGTGTTTTTTCTATCATAGGCATTTATCACAAGAGGCATGAGAGAATTGATGGTTTTAATTTTTTTTCCTAATAGAAATTTGGCTTGACATTGGAATGTATTTTTACATGCTTTGAAGTTGCTTTTTACGTTTTGCTAAAAACCTGGGAACATCAGAGTCTTATGACTTGTGTGGAAAAATGAGAACCAAGTATTGCTGCCAGACTTTGTTTTGTTCTCAGTTAAGACAATGGAATTTCCTTCTTGTTTCACCAAATAACTTAAAATGGAAAATATTGGGGATTGCTGGTTTTCTTGGGTAATAGGTTCAGGGCAAAAATACATGTTCAGAATTAAGTGGGCATCAATTCCCCATAGCACAAGCACTAACAAATCGAGGCTTAGCTAAATAAGATAAATAAAATTAATACAAAATATCTTGTAAAATCAGTATTCTAGATGTAGTGATACATCATCATGCATTTGATGCTTAACTATTTCTACAAATTAGGAATCTATACTAGCTTCAAAATTAGTACAAAGTTGACGTGGTAATAGTAACTAGCACACCTTTGGCATTCATTTGTCGGGAGGCTTTACACCTGTGGTAGGTATTTGAGGGGAGAAAGTGGATGTCAGAAGTGTTTAATTGTGGAATTAAAAACATTGTGCTCTTTATCAATGATGTCCTGTTTTAGATGAACTGACTGTCAAGGCCTGCACATGTCAATTTGTGTTTTTAATATGCTGTACAGGTTAAAGTAGTTGAGTGAAATGCTTGAAGTTAATTCTGATTTCAGATTAATGATAGAATCAACTTTTCTTTTTAATTTAAAAATTTGATTTGGTTTTCCCCTAATGATCAGAAGTATTGTTGTACAAGGGTAATTCTGTTTCTTTGCACTGAAATCTAGGTGAAATCATACTTATTTACAGGTAAACACATGAATTCAGCTTTGCTCTTAACTATATTGTCACATTTCCTGTCAAGAGAAGCTGTGGAACCAAGGGCTGGTCTACATCATTAGTTAATAACTAAGATATTTGAGTCTATTATGCTGTACTTAGATTGTTGTTTTAAAATGGGAAGCTGGTCTTGCAAAAACAGCTCTTGTGAGAACAGCTCAGCAAAACAGATGTATTTCACTTAAAAATACCTTGTGTAAAAATAAAACACATGTGATTTTTCAAAGCAAAATAGTAGAAGGAAATCTAAAACATCTTTGGAAAGTTCCAGTTGCTATGTTGCTTGGTGTACTAAACCTGAATAGGAGTTACTCTCATTTACCACAAATCAAGTTTTAAAGGGAATGTTAATGAATTTAAGCTTTGAGAAGTTCTATTTCTAAACATAACTTTCTCCCATATGCACCTTCATCCAATACACCTTTGAAGGTCAACTGAAAAGATTGCATTTCAGATTAAAAGAGTGGAACTGGAATTCAGAAGTATTTTTCCTCTTTGGCTTGCTCAAAGAATGTCTTGCATTTATCTGAAAGTAAAACGTGGTGATTGTTCTGAGTGCTGGTAAAGAATGAGAACAAGCACTTTTGTGTGATTTTACCTAAAGAGTGTGTGGTGAAATAAAAAATGAGATGATGTGTGTGCATATATATATATATATATATTTTTACACTTTCATTAACAGAAAAGATTCTGAAAGCATGAGGGATGCTGTAACTACTAAAGTGACTGGTTTGAAATGGTTATTTCAGAGGAGAATGTTTCAACATAGCAGAAGGTCCTGGGTATGCGGGGAAAAGAGCATTAGTAAGGAGAGGATATGAACTTGTAAACAGAGGAAGTGATCCTCGTTACCATGCCTGGCTTTGGCATGTGGAATGACACGAGCAGTGCTAGTAGTAGGTCCCCACGGGCAGCATCCTCAGGCAGGAGAAGGCATTGACGTGCTTTGCCAGGACGATGGGATTGCCCTCCATCCTTATCTCATCCATCCGGGTGCGGATGTAGCGCGTGTTGTTGGACTTGCAGAACGTGTCATCCGTGATGGTGGTGATGTTGTTGTACTGCAAACCAAAATGTTTTGATAAAGAAATGTGTACATGCATATGTTCAGTGCATTGTTGATAAAAGATTAGAGCTTCATTTTGCCGTTTCCTATGCCTGATGTACAGAAAGCAATAATAAATCCTTGCGTGGGAATTAGCAACTTCTGGGTGGTTGTGGCCATACACATTAGAGGTAAATTGTTTTATTCAGAGGTGCATTGGAAAACTGTAGTGGGAACTGTTTTAGAACAGAACAAGTTTGATTGGAAGTGTGTAACTACTGAGGCTTTTCCTAAGAGGATGTTAAGGGAATCCTTTGGGAATACCTGAAGGTGAAGAATGCGCAGACTCTCCGGTAAGTTCAGGGGAACAGATTCCAGTGCGTTGTGTCCTAAGTAGAGGTAGGCCAAATTTGTGAGCTTCTGTTAAACAGAAAGAGAGGTTACTAATGCTGCTATTACTTGAGCTTAAGTAACTCATGCCTGTTACAAGACATCAGTAATTTTTTCTGATCATGTAGCCTGTAAACTGATGTATGAAAACCCATTCTTTGGCTGTAGATGTTGAATTCTGTTACATCAAGAAATTGATAGAACAGACCTTCTATGTTTGGGAAATTTCAGTGTCAGCATGTTGGTCATAAAACTTGAGACCACTATAAAGTACTATAGGCATATATTTGTATTTCTGTGGTCCTCAAAACTGCTCTTGAGCCATCAGTTTTTGAATATTTTTTCTTCACATGTAGGAGAGGAAGGATGTAGGTGAGGTATTTGATAGAAAATTCTTTTCTACATGAAGGACATGAGAGAGTGAGTGCACAAATGACTGATATTCCAGAGTGCCTTAAAAGCAAAGGAAAAGCTGGAAAGCTGCATCATCATAGTTTGTTTCTTAGGTTACAAAAAAGACAGAAAAACAATTTGGTGGCAGACTGAATAGTCTGGTTAGTAATTTTGTTTACTTTGGCTACTGAAATTATTAGGTTTTTCCTTACCTTGAAAGCATTTGCTTTGATTCCTCTGCTCTTGATTCTGTTTTGGTTTGCATTAAATGTTGTTAGTTTGGGAGGTAGAACAGGAAGTTTTACAAGTCGATTTTCAGCAAGAGAAAGTTCTTCCAACAGCAGAAGCTTTGAAAAGGCTCCATCTTCTATTTCTTCTATCCTATTTCCACTAAAATCGATTCTTCTCAAGGTAGCTTTACACAAAAGAAATTAAAATCTAAGTATTGACTTTATAATTCCATGGCACATGAAATGTGTATGGCTGTATCTGCTAAATGTTATATCCAAATTGTGATGTACAAATGCAAATACTATTAAAATATGTAAGATTGACATTTGGATTTTTCCTGGTCTTAAATTGGGGGTGGGGGGAAAAAGGGGAATACTCTGGATCCTTCTTTTTGTCTTACAGATGACATGATTTCAGATACTCATAGAATTTGTCATGCTGTAGAGTGAGATAGCTGGGAGATCTGTCCCTGGAGCGTTTGAAGGAAAAATAATGCCTGGTCATTTAAGACTGGCTGGGATGCAGAGTTCAATTTCATTTTTAGTAATCTGCTCTTTCCTTGATTGTTTGGGAGTATTAAGATGTTTACAGGGTCCAAAATGTGCTGCCATTTTGCCTTGCCAGTTCCTGTTCTCAAACAGAAATGGAAGTGGGGGTGTCACTTACTAATGTCGGCGAAGTCTGAGGCTGCAATCCTTTTGATCTTGTTGAAGCGAGCGTAAAGATAAGCGGTTTCCTTGGGCAGGGGGGGCACGGCCTCGATGTCGATCTCCTCGCAGTACACGGAGCCGCTCAGGCACACGCACAGCAAACACGTGGGCAGGTCTGCCAGCAAGGGGGGTTGAGCACACACTCACAGCTTACTCAACTCACTTAAGCTTGGTTATTCCAAGTAGAGGGTTTTTTCTAGTATCTTTTAAGATTTCCCATTGTTAGGTTTTAAAAAAATTCTGTTCGCATCAGGTTCTGGAAGGATTTAATGTTCTCAAGTGTTTGTGGTTTTTTTATTCTTTTTATTCCCTGTGTGTAATCTCTGTTCTTACCTGAGCATGTGAAATGCTATTAATCAACTTTTGAATTCAGTTTACATCTTTAGTTGGCTAAGAGTATGGTGAATATG
Source organism: Corvus kubaryi (assembly GCF_017639235.1). Classification (NCBI taxonomy): domain Eukaryota; kingdom Metazoa; phylum Chordata; class Aves; order Passeriformes; family Corvidae; genus Corvus; species Corvus kubaryi. The sequence continues at coordinate 25,940 of NW_024580659.1, forward strand.
ACAACTGCAAGTCTGTGACCAAGTTAAATATCACATTTGGAATCATTCTTTAGAGAACAGAAACCCACAAGGAGAAACACTTGGCAGTGCACATGTTTGGTACTATAATTGCATTGGAGCACTTCTGGCAGGTCACACATTATTCTATGTTTTTCATAGCTACTATTTTGTTTAAATCTTTTGATTAAAAACTCCAGCAATTATGTTTATATATTTTATATATATATATGTGTATTTATAGAATCGTAGAATGCTTTAGGTTGGAAGGGACATTAAAGATCATCTCGTTCTGACCCCCTGCCACAGACAAGGACACCTTCCAGTAGATCAGGTTGCTCAGAGCCCTGTGGGCAATATCTATCAGTTTTATACTGAGATTTTTACACCTGTTGTTTTAAGTAGAGAGAGAAACTTTTTGTAATGTAGTTTGAGACCATTGTGCCTTATCCTGTTCCTCATGGACAATAGTAAAGTATCAGTAACTTCTGCTTTGCCCTAATCTTTTATGCCAGCCATATTCAAACACATATAATGAATGTGGCTGTGACTCCAGTTTCGCTGTGTCTTGTACTGTGTTTTCTGTATTTTGAGAGTTTCGGTTAGCTTCCACCCTGGCGTGTCCGCAGTGCAGACAGCAGGGTCATTCCATGGGGTAGTTGTCACTACATAGTGAAACAGGATCTTCTACAGTGAGGAGGTACAGAAGCAGCTGCTCAATACTGGGAAGCCAACCCAGTACATGTAACAGTAATTCTTTTTCTTAGGGGCACTGCAGAGAACAGAATGAAGATTTTGAGGTTTAGCTTTGTGAATATCATCATTTTTAGGTTTCAGAGTTCTGCCCCATTTGGTTGTTTTTCATATGTTTGTGGAAAATGTTTGTCAAACACTGTTAAAAAGGCAATAGTGTTTATGCTTGTTTGTCTAGAAGCTGTGATGTTCTTGGAGACTTGCTCAGGTTTTGATGGGGGCTTGTTGACAGGTGCTGTTTGGCAGTAATTAACCTTGAATTAGCACTTTGGTGTAGATTGACAGTCCACTGCTCTTGCTGAATCATCAGTTATTTTTGGAAGTTTAGATCACACAAAATAAGTGTGTCCTTTTCTCACTGCTCTGTTTGGCAGAGAAACTTTGTCCTTTTCATGTGTAGAGAGCACTGGGGCTTGTTAGGAGAAACCTGGATAATGTACCCAGAGCCTGTAGGAAACTTTGGCAGGTGAAGAATGTTCCTGATGTATTTTAAATATTGACCTTGCTGATAATTAGATGTAAACTTTGAGAATAGCCAATTCTTCAAATAAATCTATTGAATTACTTCAAACACATCATATTTCATCATCACTTGGTTGAACTGTGGAACTTACTGGGGGGTGTGTTTTGTTTTTCTTACTTGCCCTGCCTAACTTATTTAACTTGGGTACATCTCAATGGCAAATATGACTGGGTAAGTCTGTGGAGATTCTTACAAGCTGTGCTTTGTGTATTCAGAGTTTACCTGAGGATCCTTTAAATTTTTCAGCCTGCTCCATCAGAAGTTAGAAGGTTTTCCACAGGAGATATAAAAGACATTCATAAATGAAAAGATTAATTCTATAGCCTTCGCCATCCTTTGCACATTAGATTTGCATATGAAAATATATTCTTTTGGATATTTTAGGCATGACAATATTCATATTAGTTAACTTACTTGTGTCCTTTGTTGGTGGGACGTCGAGTTGGCTGTCATCACTTTGCAGTATTAGGGAAGTGTCAAGAGAAACGTTTTTTCCATCCTTTGTGAGAGAGCAAATGTTATTTTAAAACACAAATTGCAACAACATTACAAGGATCTGAAATAACATCTTTTAAAAGTGAGCTTCCTATAACATATGTCCTTATGGCACTTAATTTTTAAAATGCTCTTACAGGTTGGATGACTTACGTGGTGTTTTATCCCTTTTACACATGAACTAGTCACTTTGAAAGGCAAGAAGGGAAGATGCTGCTAGTGCTCTTTAGAAAACTCGAGTTCTTTAGGAAAGGACAGTAGACACAAAATAGAAAATATAGTCTACATGGTGGGAAGGAATATATAAGTGGCAGGTGTTCACAAACAGTAGAGTTTTGAAGATCAAGATTTTGCATATCAGGCAAAATTCAGTAGGATTCCTGTGAGTATAAGTTGTATTTTGTTCTTGTTTTACTCAAATAATCTCAGTAAAATGGCTGAGATACCCTTGCATTTAAAGCCCTTCAGAATTCCTCCTGGAGATAGTCATTGCATCTTTTCAATTGCAGGACAACTTAGTTTATAAACGCATTCCTTGCAAGTATTGGCTGAAATTGAGTAATTTGTTCTCATGAACTGCATGTAAGTCTGTTTTAAGGTGTGGGCTGCTAACAGAAAGGGCCTCTTGTGATGTGACGAACAGTAGTCAGGTTTTCACTGGATGCTGGGGGAATTTTAGAGAATTACCTATTTAATTTACAGAATTCCTGTATTTACAGTATAGATCCAGTGGCTTATAGTTGGTTTTGGATTACATCATTCATTTGGTTGGGGTTTTTTTGTGGGTTTTTTTTTTTTTTTTTTTTTTTTTTTTTTTTTTTTATGGGGAATATTTGTAGGACAGAACAAGACAATATGTTTTTGGTGTGTGTGGCTATTGGAAACACATGCAGGGAGGAACATTATGAGATGTGGAAGATGTTTTGCTTTAAACATGGTTAAGGATCAGGCCCTGGCAGGAGCAAAGTGCTCTGTTGGAGAGCTGCTTGCACAGTGGGAGTGCTGACAAATGAACCCCATTTCATTTTTTTTAATCCCCCAGCTCTCCCCTCCTTCAGGGACACAGGTAGTTCACCTGCAAGTGCAGTGTGCAAGTTAGAGCTTTCAAGCTATTTCTGATACTGTGTTTTATTTGGTATTTAGTTGCTTACGCATACTTTACTGTGGGAATTTTTGTATTCTGCAAAACAAAGCCCTCAGGCTTGACATAAAGCCTGAGAAACAAATATCTTGGCCAGCTTCTGTCATTTTGACCCCTTTTTAGCCTGTGAATCATCCATCCCTTGGCTCTTTCCTGCGTCTGTCTCTCCAGGCTCTGGCTCTTGTTTGGGCTAGGTTGGTTTGCCCTAGTGAAGTTTTGGGTTCTCAGGATGCTGGCAGCAGTTTGGCTGTGCTGAATGGAGGGAAGCTGGGGGTGTCAGCTCAACAGCTACACTCCAGCGAACAGCAAATCTCACAGAAGCTTTCTGCAGAAGGATTTAGCTCACATAGATAGGTTGGTTAGGCACATGAAGACGTGGACCTTGAGGAATGTGTGCCAGTAGAGGCTTCTGAGTGCATGGACTGGTAATGGAACAACTGCACTTGTATGGCTGCAGCTGGTTTGGCTCCTGAGGGACATTTAACAACATCTGCTGACACAGCTTATCTGTCCCAGATGAAGATTTCTAGCACAGTCTCCTACTTGAGCCATCAAAGAGTCTGCATGGGACTTCTTAGCAGAATGCAAAGTATCACTAATCTCTGCCAGTGGGAAATGTCACAAAAAATTGAATCTGGTAATTTGCAGAATACCATAAAATCCCTAAAATTTAAAAAAAAAAATTGCTAATCAGCAAATCCCTAACCATGGAGCATCAGTGCAGAAGATTGATTGGATTATAACCACAAGTTTGTGACTTGCATATGTAAGGAATGCACTGAAGGAGTACTGGCCTACTCACGTACTTAATTTCCACTTGCCTCTTGCACTTCACTGCCCAGACAGAATTACCCATACAAAGCCACGTTAACACTTCACATCTAAATACTTTAACCATCTTCAAATTTCTTCAAAATATTTTGTTCATCTTACAACACAAAGGTCTGTAAAGCTGGTAGTTTATATTCAATGAAATTAGTTAGTCCAGATATGAGACAGCATCTAATTGGGTGGTTCTGTTCTCTTGTGGAAATTAAGATTTTGTGTTTTAAATTGCTCAAATTTTATTCAAGGCTGTGGTTTCAATTAATCATAGTAATACATTTCTTCTGATGGTTTTAGTAAAAGTCTTTTTTTCTAACTGTGGGTTCAAGCATACAGTAAGGAGTTAAATTTGTATGCAAGATAGATTTCTGACTGGGCATGCTTGAGGAAACGTTTGGCAAGCATTTCAGTTCCAGTTAACACTTGGAATATTCGGGGAGTAAAATTTGCAATAAATGAATAGAAGATCTGTTTGTGCACCCCATGATTTCAGCTGGGAGCACTGGCACTTGTGGCGACGTAGTTGTTGCACATAAGGAACTCATTTATTATTTTGCAATGAAAACATGTCAATGGAGAACTGACCTGATGGAAATGACGACTGACTACATTCCTTGAATTATCCTAAGCAGAACTGTTGGCCTTCGGAAGACCTCCAGCTTATAGCACTGCCAGGAGGACTTTCATTTGTCTGTGGCACATCTGTTGGCACATTTCCATGTAGGTATACTCCTTGTTGTTCCTTTACTGAAACAGCAGCAATCTACTGCAAACAATTCATTAATGGGTGTCATCTGATGCTGTGCCTAGCTGGTTAAAGTTAACAGGTTTAGTATTTTTAAAAAACTTGCTTCTGAGTAGATAGTCACTGATTAGTTACAAGTCATTTATATAGTGCCTTTCTCATGGGTTTATGAACACGTTACTTCCTCACTGTGGCAGATGTCAGATTTAAAAATACCTTAGACATTTTTTTGATATAAATATGTAGCTGTTTGTTTTAGTCGTGCAGTGGAAAGCTGTAATTTTATAGGAGAATTGGGAAAATATTAAAAAGGTATGCAAAAGTGATTTTTCTATATTTGGGTTGCAAATTTTTACTTCTATCTTTTGCTGTTTTATTTTTCTTGCTTAACAGACTGTTATTGTAACAAGTAAAGTTAATGAAAACCTCCTTGAGTTTTTCATACTGGGCTGTTACCACTTGGTTTGGATCTGTGGTATTTTCCTTGGCAACTACTCTTGGGACAATCACTGCTGGTTTTTCTCCCTGATCAGTGTTGTATCTCCTTCTCTTGATGTGTACTGGTTAGGTCTGAATGGAGGTGTGAGGTTTGTAACTGTCCCTGGCAGCTGAGGCTGTGGCACTTCACTTAATTCTCCCCTGGCTTTGTCTCTTCTGCTTTTGTATTGAAATTCAGAGGCAGGAATGTGGAGCACCCAACAAAAACATTTTGTTTGGAGATGCTGGTGAGCTCACTGAGACGTAAGGGATATTTTCTTTATTAAGACCCTCAAAGTGTTAATAGTGTAGGTGACTCCTGCAGCCCTGGACATTCTATTGAAGTTTGGGACTGCTGAACTGTTGAGCTGTAAAAAAATTCAAACCACCCACCCCTGAGAAACTGAGGTGAGAAACTTGATAGTTTGGCAAGTCGAAAGAGAAACTGTGGTTTATACTGGCAGGTTATGCTCAATAAAAAGAGGGGTTCCAGTTATTACTTTGATACTAAAAAAAAAAAAACCAAAAAACAACAAAATCACCTTCTTTGTTTTTAAGCAAACTTACTGAGTTAATACAATATTGTTCAAACTGTTGAGCTAGTAATGAATATAATACCCTATTCTCAAAACTCTTACAATTGTAGGCACGTAAGTACAGCAGAGTTAAAATGATGCTTTAGCCTTATTTGTGCAAGCCTGCCTTCTGTGGCTTACTCACTGTAGCAAGGGTAATATTTTTGTGGTTTTAGTTTGAGTGGCTTTCCCTATGTCTGAACTCATTGTATGTTTTCCTGTTATTTTAAGACTCTTCCATAAAACTCACATACATGCACATAACACCTTTTTCATATAATGCTCAGCAGTTAAAAATATTAAAATGAAAATATAAGTAAAATACCTTTCTTATATCCTTGGATTGCATTTCATAATCTTGTTGGATCAGGCTTCCCATGGAAACATCTGTTTCATAGTCATAAAACTGGAGTGATTCTTGCTGTAGAGGTGGTGCTGGATTTACCAAAGGTACAAACACAAACAAAAAAAAAGTAGCCTGCAAAGTCTCCATTCTTGCCCAGAACAGTGTATGTAGCTTTCAGTGAGCTGGTGAAGATCTGCTTGTGCCTGGACTCTGGAGAACACTTTCTTTGGGACTGGAAATGAAAATGCAATCCGTCAAAACAATATTTAAAGCCTAGAGGACTTGTTGGCAGTGGTTTCTAACGCATAAGGAACATGGAACAACTTTTAACTCTTGATATCCTTTAATTAGACTCTATAAAATCTGTTCTTAACATGAGAAGAAACTGGGAAATAATAAACATTTTCCAACTAATAAGGAAAATATCTTAATTGCATTTGTTTGTTTCCCAGTTTATTTTTGTTAAAAGCAAGAGGATTTTGTAAATATGAAATATTTAGCATGTATGTAGATGAACGAATTAAAATATGTGAGGTTCAAGTACATTTTTTATTGTCAAAATAAGGATTTTCAAACCTAAATGCTCTATAAGAATAGCCTCTCATTGTCTTTTACTTTATATTTGAGGCTAAACAAGAGAGGATAACTTAGTACCCTCAGACTATTGCACAGGTTGTGCACTTTTCAGGCAGGAAAGGGGGAAGAGGCTGCAAACATAATCTTTGAAACATTGCAAATATGCATGCACTATTTTAAAAAATAAATGTTTGCACAGCATTTTTCTCCTCTTTACTCTAGTTTTATTTAACTTCTAGGTTAATATACCTTTAGGAAAAAAGTCCACCTACCTTTTTAGCAGATTCCAAGCTCTTCAGTGAAAAACCAGATATCCTTATCTATAGTTACTCTTTTGTCAATGTACTTTAGGTTCAAGTTATGAATTAGATCCAAACTGTTGAAATGAATACTCTCTCAGTTTGACAGTCTGAAGAGTGCTTTCCATGGGGCAAAAATGCTTTGCCAGAATTCTCTCCCCAGGGTGAGAGGTAATATCCTGGAGCAGGGGGTTGTACTTTGCATAACATTGGCAAATGCTAAGCCTGTGTAGCTCATCCTACTTTTGGTGTTCCTTGTTAAAATGGCAGCTTTCTGCTTTGTGGTGATTTGCTCTTTATAATTGCTAGGGTTTTTTCTCTAAATCAAGAATTAATTGTGCAAACTGGAGGTCTCCAATAAGGCATGTGTTATCCATTTTCTGAAATGCTTCAGCCTGGAGACAAAGCAGCTGCTTTCTGAGACAGAGGTAGAGCCAAAACATACGTCTGTTGTATTAGTCACATTTTGTGAATAGTAAAATGTTTTATTGCAAGTTGTGTACTCTTAGAGAGGTTTCACCTACCTATGAAATGGAAACTTTTCAGTCTGGAGAGTTCTGGAAAAATATTCTTTGGGACTTCTGGTGTTTGTGTTGAGATTTTTAGACAATCAATGTCTGAATGCCTCATTAATTGACTTATGAGACATTTTATTGAAAAATTGGTTTCACAATAAATACTTGCTTTGAATAAAGCTGTGTTTCAGTTCTATCGGTAACTCAGTAAATGCTGTCAAGGTGTAGAATTTCCATCTGAACTATGAGCAGCAGTTTTCTGGATTTGTAATGCGTTTCTTCCTCCCCCATCCTTTTCCTCATCATGAATTTTTGGCAGTCAGCACAAATGGGAGACAGATGACCAACTTTGAAAGTTTATAGAGTAGCTTTCTCAAGTCTTTAAAAAATATGTAGCAATAAAATCTAGTGGGAATATATCCAGACTTACATTTCTCCTTTATTGTCATACCTTTTTTTTTTTTTTTTTTTTTTTTTTCCTAGAGCAATATTGGTGATAAGCTGTGGACCTTTTGGTTAAGTTTTCTTTTAAGTGCTGTCTTGTTTAGCAGCCAAATGTCTGTAGTAAATCTGCAGAGTGACTACAGCCAGTTGCTCTCTGAAGTATTTTTGTGTTTGTAATACTACCAGTTTCTGAACTCGTTTGGATTTTATAAAAAGGTTTGTAGTTTACTTCATATGCAAATTTAACAGTGTGGTAGTTTGGACTTGAAGCTTGCTCTAGGATAATGCTGTGATGATATAATGGAGATGTGAAGGGAAGAGGCTCAGTAATAATAGAAACTGGGCCCCAAATCCCATTGGATGCTATTCTGCTGGAATAATAAGGACACCAGGAGCTTGGAAGAGGTTAAGTTGTAGTGTCAGTACCATCTTACCATCCCCCGGGCTTCATGCATGTCTGGGAAGTAATGACACGGCTCTGCTTTGTATTTACCCTTTCCAGCTGCCACCCCTCTGCCAAACATCCAGGTTAACATTTCCTCTGTCTCTGGGGCATCCAAATGTTTCCAATGCTTGAATGTAATCAAAAGATAACTATTCTAAGGGAAGAAAAGTAGTAAGTATTGAAGCTGAAAGCAAGATTGGAAATATTAAATATATTTATTATAGTCTTATGATAATTTATTTTGTAAGTACTGAAATCCTGGATTTCACAGCTACATACATAGAATGTCTTAGGAATAGCTTTGTCTTTTCCTTACATATGACAACTTCAAAAAAACGAGGGAAAACTACTAGATAAATGAAGCTTTGAAAATTTAGGAAGTCTTCAAGGAAACTCTTGTTTGCTTTGATCTGCAAGAGGAGAAGAGGCTCTGGCTTTTTAGACAACTTCAGGAACAGCTTCTGCACAAAACATTGTGAAAAGTCTGTGTTCATCAGGGTCACAAGATTTTGGTCGTGTGCTTATCATGGAAATGTTATCACGTGTAGTCACTGCAATAAAGGCACTTCTCAGAAACTCATGAATACTTCCTTACAAATACATTCAAAGAGTGAGATGTTAAGTAGTTCATTTGGCATGAGATCATCAAGGAGTAGCTTACAGTGCCAAATAAAGTAGTAGTCTTGTCCCATAGTTTGTCTGCATTGTCATGAAAGAAGAAAATACATCAGCAAATAATGTCAGATAAAACCAGTTTTTATCTGAACATGTACCAGATGCTCAGATCAGCACAGGGATGGGGGTGGTATGAGTGGCTGCAGACAAGGAACAGGAATATTGCTTTATTCCTGCTCAGAGTGACTAGAAATAACCACAAAATCATGTGAGATGAAATATGTGGTTCATATGCACTGGCAGTAGGGGAGCTCACAGGAAATACCCTGGCAAGCAGGGAGTGCTTTCTAGGCACTGTTAGTGCTTGGAAATTGGATGTGTAAGTGTCTGTTGCTTGGACTCTGGTTACAAGGATTGATGTACTTGGAAGGTGCTTTCTTCTCTGGAAACCTAAGCCTGCTGTGTTGTTAACTCACTGAGCTCCAGTTTTTGAAGAGGGCCTTAATAATGTGTTCATGGTGTGTTTTCTGATTTCCCCATGGTATCTCATTTGCACTGACTGATTTCCCCACAAAATACTTTCACCTGGAGTGTTAGGCATTTAAAAACATTATGTTTCCTAATTTTGTTGACATGATATGGTGGCTTAAATTTGAACAGTAGTCACATTTCCCTATAATTTTGTAAGGATATAAAGTGTAGCTGAAAGTGTAAATGAACCACAAGCCTTCTTTTCTTGTAGTGGATAGAACCCAAGCCAGTCTGATGGGAGTGGATTCTAGTCTCTGGATTCTGCTTTCAGAAAAACTTAACTTTAGGGGAAAAGGCTTGCGTACAGAGTAGGTGTAAAATTTGTTCTCCAAGGCTCCCTTCTGTCACGTTAGACAATGAAGAATAAAGAGCTTTTAGGAGAGAAAAAATTAGAAGTTGGATGGGTATGGATGGCAGAGATAGGAAAAACATAGGAGAGCAAGACAGAAATGAGGGTAACTATCCAAACTATACATGTTGCTGACTAAATCTTCAGTATCTGGGAAATAATGAAAGTATTTAGTGCTGTTTATATGTCAATACAGAGGGGATAGACATTCCTCTGTGCAAGACTGGTTGGAAATGACTTCTCCAAGGTGCCTGTAGGAATTACATGGAAGCAGGGCCTGGCACTGCCTGTATAAAGACTTAGGGTTGTGCAATGGGAGGCAGAACTCTGGAAAAAGAAAAATGGGGAGGAGAAAACATAGGGCCTTATCTCTGGGGTTATGGGGTTTAGTAAGGCTATGAGGCAGCACTATGAGCAGTCCCATAAAGTTGCCATCAAGATACTCCTTGTGAAATAAACCAAAGCTGAGATTCTTTTTAATAACTCAGGTTGTTCTATATTTAGACAAAGAAAGTGTATTTTGCAGCTGCTTAAAGACCTTGGCTTTCATCTTGTATCATAGTCCCTAAAGGATGATATTGGCAACTTCTGTCGTTTCTGAGTTTTACTGTTTATAAGTGTTCTTGGAAAAAAGTACTATGGATTATTGCTCAGCTGACCTGTGCTTATGGTGGATGCTGGGAATCACTTACACAAAATGCTCAAAAGTCAGTGTCTTCTCTTGGCCAGAAATTTGTGTGGGACAGAATGAGATGAGGACAAATTAGGAAAACTTTTAAAGATTGCTGGGCTCAGTGTTGGATTTTCTTTTGTGTGTGATATTTCTACTTCATGTGGAAGGTAACATGGTAGAGGTTCCTTGGCATAGCTCTTGTGTGGAGTGTGATTTAAACACTTCACAATGTTGACCAGCTGTTCTGGATTGGAGCCATTATAACAGAAAAGGTTTTATAGAGGAAAAGACGGTTCTTGTACCAGCCTGATAACATGTACAGAATAATCTGCAAGCAGTGAGAGATAGATTTACTGTTAAAGAGGGCAAAATCATTAAGTGATGTTAAAACTGAACTTAGTGGTTCTATTTTTATTTTCTTCTTTTGTAACCTAAAAGAAATAATTTTTTGGAACAGTTCTCTACACAAGTTTTATTTTCTAAAACACAGGCCTTTTCTGCCTGATGTTTGTGTGGGATTCTACTTTCTAAAACTACTTATATCTCTTTGCTGCTGCATACGTGTGTGATATGAAAGTACTCAGACTCCTTCATTCCCTTCTGCTTTTTGTTGAGGTCCTGATATAGGGTGTAAAAATAGTTTTAAGGCAGTTTAATGCCAGTGATGATGATGGGGTAGCATTTATTCTGGGAACTAAAGGTATCCCAGAGGGGAGGAGGGAGCAATCTCCTGGTTTGGGGACTGAACGTGGTGCTATAGAAGAGTCCTTGTGTAAAGTAAAGTATATTCCAACTCAGCATCCTTGAGGGATGGAGGAGGGTTCAGAGGTGGTATTTAATGTAAAATAAACATCATCATGTCCTAGAGAGAAAACGTAGAACCTTCCTCAAGATTCAGAATCACTAAAAAAGTACCTGAGATGAAATAGTTGTGCGTAAACATCTCCAGTATTTTTATGAAAAGTTGCAACTATTTCTAAAGCTCCGTAAATTAGATGATTTTAGGTCACTCTTAGGGCCACCAGCTGCAAACTGGAGACAGCTGAAAAATGATCTAGTGATTGTATGAACATCCTTCCATATGTTTCCGATTTATAATTGGAATTTTTTAAGTCTGAAGACATTACCTTTATTTCTTGCATTTCTGAAAAAGAAAAACTCCTTTTATCAGTTAGTGTGTTAGAAATTAATAAAGCACATTGTAAAAATCATGCACAATATTAAACAGAAATCAAACTCTGGTTACCAAATACAAATGATAACCAGAGAAACAGTGCTGTCCATTTACCCAGACCCCTCTGTCGAACACATGTTCTCTTGAACTTTGCTATGTGACATCAGTTATATCCTGAAACAAAAGCCAACCTACTGCAGTTTATTACAGTTTCTTAGAATTCCTTCCAGAATTGGCATTACTTCCTTATGACAGTATCACCATTTGTTGAGAGCTGTTACTATGTCCACAGGGACATTTGAGTCAGGGCTCCAGGAATCATTGGCCTTATCCATTTTTACTTTGGTGTTCCAGGCATCTATTCCTCGGGTTGTTCACAGCATCTGCTTTTACTCTCTGTGTTCATGGCTCATCTTCACATTTATCTGTTTTCCTTGTGTTTTACTTTTAGATTAGGGGAAGGTTGATTATTTTTTTTTCCCCCTTCTTTCTCTGTAGATGATGAATTGATGCAATGAATTACAAGACTGTGTTATTATTTATTTTCCTTTTAAATTAATTAGGTTGTTAGAAATACAAATTTTGGGCAAAATAGTTAAAAACATTAAAAATGTTCGTATTTGTGGAATTCCATAAATTGCAATAGTGTATACACAAGTTGGCTTATAGCTGAATAGTTCATACTCTTGCATCAGTACTGGAAAATGATTGTGAAATCTCTTCTGTGTATATTTTTTTGATTGCAAATATAGTATGTTCCCCTTTCCTGCTTTTTAGGTAGGAAATGCCTGTGATTATTGCTCTCAATGATCAGGCTGTGAAACAAAGAAGGAAATGGATTCCTATTTTAAAAGTGGAATGTGAATATGTTAAACTAAGTCAGAAAATGTGAACTGTAAAACATCTGTGTTCTATAAAGGAGTTTCTGTCCTTATCCACCGACCTTTTATTATCAGAGTACTGAAGCAAAGTGTGAAAAATATTTATCAGAAAAGGCAAAATATATTCCTACTTTTTTGAGGCTAAAGGGAGAAATGTATACAGTTGGATTGAACTATTGTTATTTCTCTTTCTTTTGATTTTTTTATAACCTTGTGGGGCTGGCGCTTTACCTGAATTGCTCATGGAGATGCCGAATTCCAGATCAAGCTTTGTTTCTGTATTTTCTGACTGCGCTGTAAACAAACTCATTATGCTGTTTGATTGTTAGGTTTTGCCATTAAATAAATAGCATGCTTAGTTCTTAGTTTATGAATCTATTTCCTGCTTTAGAAATACAGTATAATCTGAAAGTAAATACCAGAGCAAACATGAAGCAAGTATGTTTTGACACTATATCAAGGTAGTAGCAGTGAGGAGCAGTACCAGCACGTTACCATGGTTCAGGACAGGGAGAACATAGAACTGGGTGTGGAATTAATAATAAAGATTAGTGTACAGTATCCTGTCTCCAGCAGTGCCCATAAGCCGATGTTTTGGGAAGACTGAGAATAGGACAATCACGTATGATCCTTTTCTCTATCCTGTCTTCAAGTGTTCTTCCATTCTCCAGCTATTTTCAGCTCAGCACTTTCTACTGTATTTCATTTAGCAGCCTTTAATGGATCTCTTCCAAGGAACACAATTACTGTTCCAGCCTTTTCTCGACACTGTGTCTAAAAACGCTGCTGCTACCACTGTGTCCTTAGGTACACGGGACACGTGAGCTTCATGTGATGGCTCCTTCCCTTCTACTGGAGCAGTCGATCCCCAGACCCTTGCTGACGATGCAGCTCATAATTTTGTGGGCATCTTCTGTATCCCTCCTCAGCCATCTCTTTGCTGAGCTGCTGAGTCCTAGTGCATTCCATGTTGATATAGAAACCATTCCTTACCTTTGGTGACCTTGCTCTAATTCTTTTCCAATCATGCCCCATGTAATTACACCAGCTACCTGAGGCTTTGGAAATCAATACTGTGTTTAGTGTCTGGCTGAGCCACAGATTTATAGCGGTGTCTTGATGTCTCTTGTTTTCCATTTGTCTCTAGTTACTCTCTCCATTTGAGTTTCCTTTTTATGACTCCTGGGCACTGAGCCAGTGTTTTCATTGAACACCTATTGCTGCTGAAGCACTTCTGAGTCTTGCTCCTGAGTGATGTTGGTGAGGTCATCCTTGGTTAGTTTTAATGTGAAACGAAGATCATCATTTCCTTGGACATCACTTCTCGTTGAACAGTGATGAGCTCCATTGGCTGTCTTACCATCCTAAGGTCCTTGTGCAGCCATTCTTCAGTGTCACTTAGCAATCATTGTTGGCATCTCACTTCACAGCCTGGTTTGCCTATCTCTTGCTAGCATTTTAAATGGAATAAATTCCAGCACAGGCCCTTTGCAAAGCTCCCACCAGTGGGATCCCCTCCACAGTAAGAATTGACCATTTATTCTTAGGCTGTTTCTTACATTCTATTTTATTTTTGTTCATGCTGTTGTCTCCTAATCTGTGGCAGCTTAATTTCCTTAAAAGCCCTTAGAAATTTTTGTAGGCTATTTGGACCAGGATCTCCCTTTTTCACATACTTCATGATTCCCTCAGAGAACTCCAAGATATTTGCAAAGCAAAAACATCATGACTTTTACAGAAGGCATGCCCAGTGTTACCAGAGCAAATTGCACTCAGCTAGATATCCATTAATCCAGTACTTTATTATAAATTCTCATTTCTCTAAGGCTACCAAGTCTTTAGTTCCCTGTCCACTGTAAAAGCCTTTCTGGAATAAGTGTCCTATTTGCTACAGGTGATACGATAATATTAATTGAAAGAAAAGTATTTATAATAGCTCTGTTTGTAATACAAATTTCATGTTCCACCTCAATGAGTCAAGTGTAGTAAGACAGCTCTGAAGTTTTCAATAATTTCCAGTTTGACTTCGAGAAACGTATATAACGTCAATATCTTGACTTCTACTTTAAAACTAAAGCTGTTTTGTTTCATAAATGTTTGTAAAAAGCAGAAAGTTTGTTATAAAAGATGTAATATTCATACTGTAGCTGGATAGTGTTCTTTTACTTTTAAAGCTGAGCAAGCCTTTCAAAAAAGCCTCTATTTTAGATTTGCATTTTGTGCACCAGTCACTTAAAATCTGAAATAGTTGAAAGGTTCCCTAAGGTTAATATACTACATGTATATATTAATAAAGCTATAAAGTCATAGATATATCTAAATTCTGTATATACTGTACATAAATGATACTGAGTACTTAAAAGAAGAAAAGAACACATGCATGTTTGTTCCTTATTCATAAACCCAGAAATGTTTCAGGGTGATAAATGTTAATAATTTTTTTTGTAAAAAGAAGATGACAAATTCTGTAGTGCTGTGAATTTGTGGGGTGACCATAAAATATTTTGCTATGAATACTGTATCTGTTCAGAATGCAGGTAAGAAAAAGGGGAAGGAGAGAGGAACAGATTTCTCGTGTTACTTGGCTGAAGATCCACAACTTAATAACGACAGAATAAATTTTGTACCCATAAATTCTTACAACTAGCTGTCCTTAAAGACTATATATATTCTTAAAGTTTATATTCATAACTTTGCAATAAATCTTTCTCTTAAAAAGGTCATTAAGTATTTTCATTTTCTTAATATTTCAGTTGATACATCAGAAACCATAAATATGAAGATGGGCTTAAAAAATAACTGAAATTCTAAGAGAAAAAATGAAACCTGCCTAACTTCTCAAATTCTAATAGAAATCAGATTACATTGTACTTTAAGTGTAGGACAACTAAAAAGACTACATAAAATTATGCGAAGTTGATAATATGATGTATGGGTTTATTACTTGAAAACATTTCATTTTGCTGTTGAAACTGAGGATTTTTTTTTTCCCTCTCAGCTAGTAAAGCTCTATCAGGGAAAAAGTGCTGAAAATAAAGAAGTGATTAAAAAAAGCAATGAAGTGCTCTATAGTGTTATCTTCCCCTGTAGTTATCTGGATGTGTTTCTAGGCATAAGATATAACAACAATTTGCATAGTTTAAAGTTTTCTTCAGGTTACTTAAAGCAATGTTGATTCTACTTTGAAGCAGAATACAGGTGGTTGGTATTAGCTGTGCAGGGGGAGAGTCTGAATTAATAGTTAAAAAAACCTGCAGTGCTTCTCTTTGCTCCTGTTCTACTTGATGAATAATTCTAAATGAAAAGATTACATTACATTTCTACGTGTCTTCTAAAATAACATGGACTGAAGCACAGGGAAAATATAAATGCTAATGGTTCAGTTGTGTTAGTGCACATGCTTTTTCCCTAGGTCCCAGCAGCTTGGTGAAAGATTGTTTATTGCCTGTGTTAGTAGTAAGAAGCTGAAATCTCATTTGAAAGATTGTGATAGTTAAAGGACAGCCAAAGAAGTGAATGTTGTAATACAGCTTGTCAGGACACTTGAAACATAGTATGGGGAAGGTTTGAATCTCCTTATTTGTGATGTCCTTGTCCAGTTAGAAATTGGAAGAAGTAGTATTTGTATTTCTGGGAGACGTGGAGGAACCTTGTGGAAGTATTTTGTAATCTTACTCTCTTGTCCTTTTCTCTGCTGTGTCTCTTTGCTTCTGCTGTCAGCAGTAGGATGTAGAGCTGAATGGATTTTTGGCCTTAATCACTCGTTCCTATTGAATATGGCACTGATTTGTATCTTAGTCATTTTGCAGCTGGGTCACTTTAGAACACAGAAGCTTTTCAGGTCAATTTTCTTTGGCTTCAGCTGCTCACCCAAAAGTGAGCCCATCATCAACCCAGGTTATGTGTCAGGCTTTTATCTAATGCTCGTGTGAGTGCTGTTTGTTCCTAGTATTGTTTTTTACTACACCAATAATAGGACTTTTACCTACTTTAAAATCCTGTCTCCAGTTTACAGGTGTGTCTTGAATACCCCAAACTGTCCAGTTGTTCTAGGATAGATATGAATAACCCATGCTAATGAAAAGTTTCCATATACACTTATTACCAATGATTACTTTAGTGATAGTAAGGATGAAAATAGCTGTCTTCTTCTTCATGATCTTCTTCGGTTTCTTGATTGAGTGTTTCGTGATTGTCTTCTGCTTCCTGGAATTCCTCTGGTGTTAGAAACCGCCGAAACACCGGTGTTCTGAGCTGAGATGGCCTGTTGACAGTGACATTTTGCTCTCCATAATAAATGGTTCTGATGAGAGGGAAGCAGAAGAAGGCGTAGGTGCTAATGGGGCTCGTGAGCTTGTTCTGGTCCACCCGTATGTAGGTTAACTGATTGATGTTCAGTGGGTCCAGAGTTGGACACATCACAGTAACATTGATGTCTGTAAGAGTGAAAAATATTAATTAAAATGCAGAAAGTGGTTATGTTTTAGACCTATTGCAAAAGTGAAACTTATGTTTTCAAATTTAAAATGGAAAATATTTTTGTGTTGCACAGTAATATAACCCTTCTCTGTGTTTCAAATCAGCTTTGTAAATGACAATCATACCAGTTTGGGGGCTTGCAAAATATAAGGTTGTGGGGTAAAGAATTTGTAATTATTGTTTTATGTTAATGAAATATTTTTGTATTTCTTTTTCTCTGAATGTTTTTATCAGTTGCCAAAATCAGAAGTAATTTTCAAAAAGATTTTAGCTGTTACATGAAAAACTGGCATTAACTTCTACAAAAAGTTGGCAGTTAGAGATAAACTTCAAAAATTAAATCTTCTCTAATTTCAAATTGGTCTCAAATGACTGAGGATGTGTTTATATTGCATTCTGAAGACTATAGGATGATATTCTCCTCACACTCCTCCCACAACTAATGCCAAAGTCCACTAAGTTTATTGCTTTTTATGAAATTTAACCATCAACCTACTTTCAATTTCATTGTCTTCAATGTACAAATGCTGCAAACTTCTCGGAATATAGAACACTTGTTTCAATTTGTTATGTCCAAGGTTAAGTTCTAGAAGGTTGGGTAGATTAAAGGTGTTGCGTGGAATGTTCTGCAGGTTATTGTGGGACATTCTTAGAGCAATGATTTGGGGAAGTCTTTTGAAATAGTTTTCTGGGATATGTGATATGGAGTTATTTTCAAGAGAAAGATGCCGAAGAGATGATGGCAGGTCAGGAGGCATTGTATGTAATCTGTTGTTGCATAAATTGAGCTGCATTAAATTTTTCATGTTTGAAAAGGGCTTTTCTTTGAATACTGAGTCATCAAGTAAGTTATTGCAAAGGTCAAGCACGGTCATGTTAGGCAGTCCTTCCAATGCGTTTCCAGGTAACCGGGAAATTCTATTGAAACCAAGGAGGAGTCTCTCTAGAGAGCTGGGCAGTGGGAATGGAAATTCTTCTAATTCATTATGCTGTAAATGCAGTTGCACTAAGTTTGAAAGTTTGGCAAAAACACCATGGTCAATCATATGGAATTTAATTTTGTTGTAGCTGAGGTTAATTTCCCTTAGGAAGGTAACATTAGTGAATGGTCCTGTAGGCACAGCTTCAATGTCATTGTTTTGCAGATAAAGTTGTTGGACATGACTGGGGATGTTTGGTATTGTCTTGAGTTTCCGGTGATCACAGTACATGGATAAGGGAAAAGCTGGTGGACAGAAGCATTCTTTGGCACACTCAGCTGGGAAAGGAAAATGAGGAACTTCAACTTGGGTGTTTGGGTTAAAAGAATATGGAAGTTGATGATCCGGCTCCCCACCATATTCATCCTCAAAATCATAGTCTTCATATTGACAAACGACCAAAGCAGCCCGGAGGAGGTAAAGGATCAATAGCTGGCTCAGAATCCCCATATTTAAATCTGTATGTTGTGACCTGTTGATGAGAAGAAACATTAAGTTTTAGATAGATATAAAATAAATAACACAACAGTTTTAAGAAGCAGCAAGATATAATGAAGTAAGTAGAATAATGCCTTTTTTTGGCAACACTGTCTGTGACATTACTAGCAAACCCAAGTTTTGACCTGTACCTTCAATGTAAAAAACATGAACAAATTTACTGTCCTTGAAGTAAACAGAGGGTATCTGGTCTGACTTCAAACGAGGAACAGCTTTCTACCTGTGCTGTGCTTGATATTGAAGGATACCATGACAGGATTGTTTCTATAAAGAGAACATTGAAATAGATTACTTGGAATTATTGTATATTATGTAAAATAGAAATTTATGTGGCTTTGCAAATTGTGTGTTCTGTGGCATTTTATGTAGTCTTCTTCTGCCTCTGTAATCATATGTTCTTTATAGATGAGAAGTAATTTGCCTTCCAAGTACCCTTCTGAGGTGAAATCTTGATGCTGTGAAAGGCAAATCATTTCACAAGTCAAATTTCTGATGGTCAAAGCCAGTCTAACATTTTAGAGCATGTTATGCAGTCAAAGGAACCCTGTTATTTGGCAGAATGAGAGTACTGAATCATGTCAAGCTGTTAAACAGCAATGAGTCAAAATGTTACATTGCAGGTCAAACCACAGAAATCATGGAAAAAATAAAGATATTTTGCTCATATAGTACAAGAACCCTGAAGCAGAGAGAGAAGAACAGATTTTCTCAGTTTTTTTCATATATGTTTTGTACCCAAGGGACTCCTTGTTTCCTTGTTAATCTCAATATTTGTTTACTGAGCACTGTCAGTATTAAAGGAGATGAGACAAGTGGTCATTTCTGATATTCCTTGTGGTGATTATCTAATGCATGATGTATTCTATGAACTGAACAAGAGAGAATTCTGAGAAGAGAAGTAGTAACACACTCTTGGAATTTAATGCATCCCTGTGTGTGCCAGTGGCTGGGTGTCACCATGTGGCATTGCCTAACCTGCACATCCAACTTGGTGTTTGAATGTAGTCAAGTGTCATAACTGATGAAAACCTTAAAACCAGTTTTGAGGGGAGTCAGGAAGTCCACTCCAGGTAGGTCCTTAGCAAAGCCAGGGACTCCATATCCCTGCAGCATTGTGGGATGTCTGAACTAATGAAGCAATTAGCAGAGAGAGGCAGAGCAGCCTTGCACTGAGCATAAATGCACTGCACTCGTAAACTGTGCTGGGTTGAGAAGCAATTGTGCTTCAGGAGGAATTCACTGGGTTTCACATTTCAGGCAGTGTATATCAGAATATCTTCTAATCAGTCCTGTTGGTGTCTGTATATCTAAAATCTGTTTCTAACTCCTGCGACTGCCTTCTGGTTTTGTGGAACAGATCCCAATCTGTCCCCCTTGCCTATTTCATGCTCTTCATTTCCTTTTATTCCTCCCTCTTCAGTTTCAGTCCAGAACTTGAGCTTAACCTTCTAGTTCTATTCTCTCAGCACTTCTGCTCCATGTCACAAAATTTCCAATTAATATTTTTTGTTCTCAGTGCCACAATTGTCCTTAGAAACCAGGAGGAACAACTCACAAAAGTGTGCTTGGTTTGAGCAATCAGGCCTTTATGGGAGCGATCTACTTGCCACGTAGACAATGTGAAGAGAACTCCCATCATGTCAGACAAAATGATAAATAAGAAGTACTATGTACCAAGGCCTCCCATAGGTTTTATGGAGAGAGAGGAACTGGTTTTGGGGAGACCTTTTGATCTGTTGGCTGTAGCTGAGTATCTTACTGATAGAATGGTACCCGTCCTGCCGGGCTTGCAGGTCATGTCTTAAAGCACTGAGTCACTGACACCTCTTCATGAAATATTTCTAAGAACTTAACTAGCTTTAAAGCAATCATGTCAGGTGAAACCTGATAACAGGAGGTGCAGGTCAGATGCACACAATATGATAAAACACATAACTACAAAGTTGAAAAAAAAAAAAGTAGGAAATCTTAAAAGCTTGATTGTCTACCATCTGCAATGAACTCAGAGCTCAGTAACCGTATTTGTAAGCAGTTTACTAGCTGAAAGCTAAATGTTATATAACATGCATGAATCAGTCTTCACTGAAAAAATAACAATCAGTTAATTTTATTCCTGCTTACCAAGAAAACTTACTCTTTGGAAGTCTGAGAAGTTCAAGTTGTAGAGGGCAGCAAGTTCTTGTGCTCGTGAAATCATCTGAGACATAGCCTACCCCAGCTGGAGGAACAAAAGGTCTGTCTAAGCCATATTTTGTGGTAAGGCGCCTTGTGGGAAGGCAACACAAAATAATAGCCTTGGCCCCTCTTCTGATTTGCCAGTAAAATTTAAAAAAAACTGCTTTGTGCCACATCATCACTTGCTGTAGATGCTGTGTCATAAGGCTGTGAAGCAATTTCTCCTTTTGTTAAAATCGCTTCAATGTAATTGGCAGGATTCTTTCAGTGTTACCAACTCCCATTTAAAAAAAGATAAGTCTTCAAAAATTATTACAGAGGTTATTAGTTCATAGTGCGGGTTCAGCTGCAGTGATTCAGTTCTGCAAAGGGTTTGTCCTCTGAGGATGAAGTTAAGAAACAGCAAAAAAAAATTAACCTTACCAAAATCAAGGGGGAAGCATGTGCTATAGAAAAGTTCTTAAAAACATTTTCCTTATTTTTTCCCCTCATGATGTCTGTGTCCTGTCTTCTTCCTGCAAAGGAGTTGTGCTATACAGTGCTGTTGGTGTGGTAAAGTTCAGCATTCACAGTAACTTTCCAACATCTTCTTTGCTAAGTTGTATAGAGAGAGCATAAATCTTGTGAAGAGGGTAAATATGACATGAAACATAAACTATTTTACTCAAGAAAAAGATTTATCTTAGGTTTTAAGAGGAATTAAAGAAAGAAGGTACAGTTATCTGCCTTTGCTGCTGTATGATACTTAAATAACTGTTACATATGCAAAAGATGGAGAAAATGGACAATTTTTTTTTGTGTGAAGTGGTTTAAGTATATGATTTATCCAAAGCATTCAATTATGCTTTTGGTTTGGTAAAAAGAATTACATTGTTTCAAAATCTGTTCACAAGGAAGAATCTGGTTCTGAAAAATTCTTTTTAAAAAGTGTCTTAGAAGTATCATAATTGTTTTGAAAATGTAGTAAGCTTATTTCTTTTGTCTTTGAGCTTCATGAAGCAGATGATTTGCTTGACCTTTTCAAGTTTCTTTCTTTCTTCTGAGGACAAGAACATGTTTAAGAAGATAAATCATATGTAATTCTAACATTTGGGATATAAAGAAAAGCACCAGCAGTCATGACCAAAATGATATTGCAGGAGTTGGCAATACTGGAACTAAACCAAAGCAGTCATGTATTTATGTAGAGAATACAAGGGAGAGTTTGAAAGAGAGAAATGAAAACTCCATAATCCTTGATTAATAATACCACAAATAGTTGAATAGCTACATTGTACCACTAAATCAAAACCAGTAATTTTTTTTTTTTTTTTTTTTAGGAATTAATAGAATACATGCACAATGAGAGATGAAAAAAGCCCCAGCAAGTTTGTTAGGACCAGTTACTAAAATGTTACTGGCTGCTGCAAAGTTGGGGTATTTTTTAAGCACAAGACAAAGAACATGTTGCATATTTTGGAAGCTTTGTTCTAATAACAGTTGTAAGCAAAACATGCATAAAACTATTTATCTAAAGATAAAAATTAGAGTTCCAGTTTCATACCTGATTTTTTTTATTGTTTTCTATTACTGATTGTGTCCCAAAGTCTCTTAAGCTCTTAGGAGACCTAAAATTTCATGGTGCATTTAAAAATCCATGATGGCAGGACAGAAGAGTCTGTCCTTTGAAAAGTTGTGGTAAAGCTCTTGATTTGAAGCATATTGAGCTGCAGAAGCTGATGCAGCTCTAGCCATGGAATACATTAAGACTCAGTTCCTGTTTTGTTGCAAGAGCTGTTTTGGAGACAAACAAGTCTATACTTTGTGATCTTCGTCAAGTTGTGTGGTTTGATCCTCATTTTCATTTGTGGTGTGGCAGGAATTCCCTTACAAGGCAGATAATGAGGGGATTAAATTTAGCATCTTTCATGTAAGACTTCTTGTTTCAAAGGCTGTGAAAATTTACTGAATTTTCAGCATGTTTTGTTTTTCAGTTTTAAGAATGCTTTGGGAGGACTTATTTTTAATGTTGATTTGTGAATTTTTTTTCATAATTATGCGGATGTGATGCAAAGTGGGAGGTATGTCAAGCTGGAAATCTGAGTTGGCTTCAAGCTGATTTATTTTCTTTAGCTAAACTTGGATGGATCCTTTTCATCAATTAAAATCTTAGGAATTTCACCATCCCCCATTAACTGCATTCAGCTTATGAGACTTGTCAGCTTTTTCAGTTTTGTTTCTGAGCTGAAGGCACAAGAAAGGAGACTGTTCTAGTATTTTATGAATTTAGGGGTTTTTAGCTAGTTGAGTATGGTCTACCAAACACATTTAAATTTCCAAATATTAGTCAAAATGTTCTTGGGATAAAGATCACCAGTGGCCTTGAGGTGAATAGGACTGATCCTTATCATAAGAAAGGTATAAATTACTTTAAATTACTTGGCCTTTTCCTTATATTCACTGTCTTACTGTAAAAGACTTTGGGGTTTCTTTGGTGGGTTTTTCTTGGTGGGTTCTTTTTTCCTTTTCTTCTAAAACTTAAAATGGCCCATGTGAAGTATAAAGGGGGGGGGGAAGTGTATTTTGTTTATAGAGGATTTAAGGAACTCAGATGAAACCAAGTTGTGAAAGTTAGACCTGAGGATTGTGTTGGAAGCCTGATCTTGATAGAACTGGCCCTGCTATCAGATGTCTGAAAAAAGGCCTCAAGCTCAAAAGTTTAAAATCCTCAGTTGAAAACTTTGAAGGAATTCTGTGTTTTAGATAAGAATTGGTGATGTTTGTTCCTCTGAGTGCACAGTAAAAAAGGGAGTGCATAGTCAGATACAACAAGGAACTGTGAAGGTTGTAATTTGGTTCCTCGTAAAGCCTGTGGGTTCCTGAAGTAGGAAACAGCTGCAGGCAGTGTCATCGAGGCTGGGCTGCACTTCATTGTAGGCACAGAAGCTCTTGGCATCCCAATCTCAAGGTCTTAACTGGCAGCCCAGCACTGCTGTCAGCAGCCACCTGCAGCCTGTGTGAATTCCATGTAGGATCTGCAAAGGTGCTTCTTACCTGTGCTTGCCATTGACAGACGGGACTGAATATTGGGACTGTAGTGGCTGCTGGATTTATTTATCCTGTGCCAGAACTCATCTGAAAATTCAGCAACTGCAGTGTAGAGCTCAGCCAACCGAGAGGCTGAAGGTCTTGTTCTTGCAGAGCTGCAGCCCAGCCCGAACCCTCACAGACTTGGTGGTGTTCTGCTCTTCATGGAATGGAAAGTCATTCCAGGAGCAGTCCCTGTGGGAATGTGTGTTTTTAAAGGTTATGGAAAAGGGGCCATCAAATCATATCAACAGTCCTGCAAGCTGAGACAAGGCCTAATCTGTTTAAAAAAGCAAAGGAGGACGGAGCTGTGCCCTGTGTGGGGCTTTCTGTTGCCTCTGACCTGAACCTTGTTGTGTGGTCCCTATTTATTTCCCATTCAGTAGGTGGTATTATGAGATCAAAACTCTGGCAATCCACATCTTGTGCAGCCTGTTTTAAATGTTTTGCTAAGAGCTCCTGGGAAGAACATGTTGAGCAGCTGAAAACAGTTGAGTTTATTGACCTTGTAGCATGGGAATTAATATAACCTCATAGGAAATTACTGAGTAACGTCTACTAATGAACAGTAATACACTGATTTTTTAGGGCTGAATTCACTACAAGAATCTATGCATCTAGAAGCAATACATGAGGAATGCCTGATCTCATTAGGTGATTGGTTACACGAGTGCATGAACATGTGCAAGGAACAGTTGGTATTGCAAAAGCAGAGTATCGAGTTTCCTGGCATGTTCAAAGTTATAATAGGTGAAGTTTTTATATGACAATATCAATATATGGTAGTGGATAATTGAAAGACTGACAGAAGAGGAGGGATGTAACAGTTTTCTGAGTATGTTGCTTCATTAGAAACCTTAGAAAGTTTTTATTGGGAGGGTTGGGGTTTTTTTAATGGATTTTACTTTCTACAGTAGAGGCATCTAAATAGTCCTCATCATGTAGTGTTTCTACTAACACAGCAACAAGTAGTCATAAACAATTTACACTGGAATAAAACAAGTTGAAAATTGATGTAAGCAATATTATCTGCAGCAAATAGTGTCTGGTTACTCTAAAATACCCTTGAACTACTGTATGGAATTATGAATCTCTGCTGAGGAGAGTCACTGTTGTCAGCTGACTCTTAGTGTTTTTAGTAGTTTAATAGCTTGTTTAATAAATATGCTTTGCTTTATCCTCTGTATTTTTATACAGCCTGCTTGGGTTGTTCCAAGATAGATGACTTTGGGCTGTGTTTTCCTCCCATGTGGAGTTCTGGGAATAGTTGTCTGGTTTTGCAACCACTGTTTACTGGTGCAGGTATATTTGTTTTCCTGAGGCAGCATTAGCAGTTGGACCTCAAACTTTAACAGAGTCTTTAGTTTGCCTGATTTGTGTCTTATATAAAATTATATAAATGATCACAGTATCTGACAGGTATCTTGCAATCATTAATAAACATTGGAAATAAACTAAAAGAACCTCGTGTTTTGGAATGGAGGAAAGCAAGGAAGGTAATGGAGCTGAGTGTCTATTCCAAAGCTTCTCATTTATTTGGAGAAGAACTGCTGACTTCAGTGCCTTAAATTGGTAGATGTCTCAAAGAGATTGTGAATTCTACCATAATAATTTATATTAATACTTTATTCATTAACTTGTTCCATTCATTTATAGCTAAGGACTTCCTGCAGTTTTGTTAGAAGACTTAGAAAATGTGCCTGCAACTTCAGATTGTTCCCAGGTTTGTATCCAATCTGAAAATCATGTGTTATGAGCTTTTTTAGGCACTTTCAGGCAAGGATAAAGAGTAGATGTCTAAGCTATTTCCCAAAGCATTCCTGAATGATCATGAATAGGAAAATGTTTTGCATTAGCAAAAATTTTCCCCTTGTACGTGATGGAAAGTGCTTCCTATTTACGCTTTTGAGTGTGTTTAAGAGTGATGGTCCTTGATTTTACAATGACTACAGAATGTGTTTCTTTTCTTAAACACCTATTGCTCTAGAAATGTTCAAGCAACTACAGTTGTCCAGCCTGGTGGTGCAGAGGATTTTGCCAGGCAGCCTCTCAGCTCTTTCTTATAGTCTGGAAACTGAACATCACCCTTAAAATGGTTCTTAATTTTTATTATCCCTTCTTTCTTAAAGAGAATAAATCCTCTCCTTTTAGCACAAGACCTTGTAATGCTGGCACCACATTGCCTTCACCGCCTGCAGTGCAGTTATTACGCAGCCAGAATCTGTGACTTGGAAGCTTTCGCAGAAACACCAGGTGTTATTGCACATCATTCTGTGTCCTGGCATATTGTTTTATAAGGAAGGATATAATCTCTCTACCCTTTATTTCCTTCAGTTACTCTCCATTTTTATCTCAATTTTGTTTGGACTTCTTTTAATATTAATACCCTTTTGGAAGCGATGCTTGTGCATGCACCTGTATTGTGCCTGACATAAAATAAATGTGTCTTTTGATTTATGGCAGCTAATCTAATCAAAAGGGTTTCTCTATGGTTTGAATAATTTGTGAGTCACAGCTGCCCCTTGGCAGAGCTCGGGGTGGGAGTCTTATTTTGATCCAATCACTCTGACTGGAAGTTGTTTCTTCTATTACCTGTTCTGGGATCCTTAAAGGGCCTTACTGTGAAGACTTTAGTAAGGCTCACACTTAAACCAGCATTCAGAGAATCACAGAATGGTGAAAAGCTCATCCAGTTCTACCCCGTGCCATGGACAGGGGCACCATCTACTATCCCAGGTTGCTTCAAGCCTTCTCCAGCCTGGTCTGGAACACTTCCAGGCATGGGGCAGCCACAGCCTCTCTTTCCATTTCATTAAGGAGGGAAAGTTGATCTGGGCATTACAGACCGTCCATGGTAATCTGGCCACGTGTGTCCTTGTTCTGTCTTGCTTCTGACACCTTCTCTTGCCTTGTCCTATCACTTTTTGAAGAGTGGAGTAAATGCCTAAAGCTGTTTGTAGACAAAATGTAAACACCCATAACATTTTTGTTCTAAAAAAAATCAATTATTAAACTGGATCTTAGTGAGGGGATGGCATGAAATCAGTGCTTTGAGCAATTAAACTTTAATAGAACTGAGCTGATAGAAGTAGCTCCCTTTAAAAATGTCAGTTTTAATGAGACAGCTGTCCAGATCTCCCTTCACATCTTTGCCAAGCACTTGGCTTAATGCTGAAACTTCTAAATAAGTCTGTGTCTTGTAAATGCAGCCCCAGAATGGGGACTGGGGCAGTTGCTTAGAACTGGTAATGACTGAACTCGATACTGGGTTTAGCCACGGTGAAATGTTTGAGTGGAAAGGTGCTTTTTAGAAAAACAGAACAGTGACTTTGCACAGCAGTTGCACATCTGACAGATGTGTTTTCCATACTCACATTTTCTCCTCAGGTTCCTGTGCAATTCTGATTTTGGGAGGGAACTGTTCAAGTGGGAAGCATACATTACCCTTTCTGTCCTAAGCACAAGGCACTAGAAGCAGTGTGAATCCATAAAACACAGTGTTGCTAAGGCAAAGCATTCCTGAAACAGGAGTAATGAAATATTGCCTTACACGTGTGTGCTCCAATGGAACGCGCTCAAGGAAAACAGCACCAAGAGTTGTAGTTAGTTTATGGTAAGGAACATTTTATATTTTTAAAATACTCACTTTGCTTGTGGCTTTATCATAAATAACGATACAAGGCTTTTATAAAGGGTAACTGCTTTTTTTCTTCCATCTGTTAGATGGAAGCATTAAGAAGGATGTTGAAGATGGGGTTTAGATCAGTTTCTACTTTTCTGAAATAAAAGATCGTGAGTTTGTAAATGCTAATTGTTAACTGTGGTTATGACATGAAAAACAAGGGATCTCTTGGGATGTTGGTTAAGAAAGTGCTTTTGGGATCTGGGTGTGATAATGGTGGCGTGAGGTTTGAAATGTTTTCTTCCGTATGGCATCACAACAGATTCTATCGTCGTAGCAGATATCTCAAATTTACAGGCCACTATACAGGAGCACAGTTTGTCAGAGAGATCATAACCTTTACTGCTCAGGTTAGGTAGGTGTTTACATGGAAACTAGCTTCTAAAAGTACTCTGATTCTTTCATCTCAAAATTCATCCTATTACATGATGGTTCTGCTGGTTTGTATTAAAGGACAGCATTATGCAGTCAGGGAATATGGGGGTAAAATAGTTTACTGTTGTACTGACATTTACTTTTGCTGTATTTCTGAAGGTTATTTGGCTTTCTTTTTCTATGTTAGTCATTTTTTAAATGGACTTAAATCAAAAATCCTTTTCCTTGCAAAATCTAGTATTTGAGGAAATATAAGATAAGGAATATTAATTTACAGGAGGGTAACATCTAAACAGAAATTGTATGTATTAGCCTAAAATATAAATGAAAAATATGGATTCTGAAAAGCCAAGTAAGCTTTAATGAAGTTACTAATTTCTAGTTATTAATCACTAATTTTTTCTTAAGCAAGTAATAATTATGCTGCATCACAGTATTGCTGCTGGAGAAATGAGTATAGACAGTTGCTTTTATTATTTTTGCAGAATACTAGATTATTCTCTCACTTCCTGAATCTGGGCATCTTCTCATGATGTTCATACAAAAGTGGTTTCTTCATGCTAAAAAATTGGGCCCTTTTTACTGACTTGTGAGTGCCTGGTGCAGTCTGCTCCTTGTTTCACCTTGGAGAATAGAAAGAAGATAAAAGAGGATAGAGCTGGCAGAAGGATAATATGGTGACTGGATATTCTTGGTGGCCTAAATAGGATATAAATTTTGGAAAAATAGTGTCTTTTAGAATGGCAAGCCAGTTTTCCACAAACGAGTTAAGGTATTCTGGGAAGAGTGTTTCTGGAAGAAAATTATTTTCATAGGTCTTTATGTCTAAACAGCTTTTGGAAATAACACCGGCTGAAGAATTAAGAGGCAAGTCCATGCTTGTGTTCATGACTTGCTCCCTCTCTGTCCCTCTGGAAATTTTCCATCCTCTGGCAAACCTGTCAGCTCAAAATTTTTTCCGTTCTTAGCAGAGACTGTAACTCCGTAATAGTTGCTGCAAATGTAATTGTGAAGAGAAACTTTTCATTTCAGTGTTGCTGCCTGATTCTGATAGAAACCTTTGTGCGGGTGATGGGCAGCGCATGAGTAAATGAACGTGGTGTGTGAATCACTTCTCGAGGGGCTCTCTGTACGTGTGGTTACTCTGGTGCATCCAGGCTTGTTAAATTACCTGCTGCTGCACAGGGAGTTTGGGGCAAGGCTTGGCTGCCTGTGGAAATGTGTGAGATTCGCATCAACACTGAGTCCATAGTGCTGCTGTGCCAGAAATCTCATCGTCGTCACATTTCCCCTGGACAAAGATTTGAGACAGGAAAGTGTTCGTGCATAGGAACCCTGGCTGTGTGCTGTTCCCACTGCAACCACAGCAGCACAGTGGTTAAATCCAGAGCCTCGCTGTTCACTTGGGTAGGAATGTTCATATTTTATATGAAAAACTGCAGCGAGGCTGTCTGTTGGCAGCATGTTCAATTGAGCCAGTTTTTTACTGGCTCACATGGGCTTTGAGAAACATCCCAACTTGCTTCAAAATATTGATTAGTTTTGGAAGTCTTTTAAACATTGTGAAAGGCTTTTTTGTTTATTTCATACATAACCTTGTCTTCCATCTCACGTGATTCATTGAGTATGGAGAGTAAATCTTGCATTTATCTTAGCAGATAATTTAGACTGTGGTATGTGATACGTGGCATTTGGAATTAGAGTCAGATTTTCATTTACTCCAGAACTTTTCCATATGTTTCCTATTAGCAGCTTTGTTCTCAAATCTCTAGTCTCCCCAGAAAGGAGGGGAAAAGTCCCAACACAAGCCCAAGAAGCAATGTTTAATTCTAAACATAGAGAAGGAGGAAAAAAAATAGCCTTCAGAACACAATTTCATTATTTTTAGTTTACTGACTTTATTGTCATGCTGCTGTTAAATTCTGGTTGAAATGAAATGAAAATATTAATGTTGATTTTGCCTGTTGTGGGGTACAATAGTTTTTCTAGATAAATAGTGCAATATTTTAACTGGCAATTGAATGAATATGGAATGAGTATCTTCAAGAGGGAATGGCAGTTGCTTTTTAGGACATGGGTAAATGCTTTTTGAAATGACATTAAATTATTCTAAAATTGCTTAACAGTGAACTCATATCAGATTTTCTATGCACAACCTGGTTTAGATAGCTGAAATATTTTGCTGCTTTTAGCCAACAGGAAGGGTTAAAAATTTGCACAGCGTAGTTTATATTTTTGAACTGCTCTGGTCTGAGTCATTTCACTCACTTTTGGGAAATGCAGGTGCAGGAATTCCTAATGGGATACTCATTAACATTTTGGAAATTTCTACTATGTTTAAAATAGCCAAACTTTCCCTTCTTGATTTTTTTTTTTAAGAAAAGAAGCTTTTATCTTTGTCACTTATTTCACTCTTTTAATCCTTATTACCAATTATAACCAAATTTGACACAAGATAGAGGGAAATATTGTACTTGTTATTAACTTGTGAAAAATAGCAGCTGGGCAGAGGAAAGTGCTCTAGAGAGGTCCTTCAGCTGGGGAAGGGACAGTTCCAAACCTCCTGCTTAGGAGCAGCTGGAAGGCAGGAGGGGACAGAGCTGTGAGTAACCCCTTGGCACACGGCTGGCTCTGGCCCTTGGCAGCACAGAGGTGCTGTGGTGTGAGCTAGAGAGCAGGTGGAAGGACCTGAGGCTTGTACAACTCAAATCCATAGGAATCCAGGCTTCTGTAGCTTCTTTGCTCATGGAATAACTCAGTGACAGCAACACTGGGAACGAAGAGGTTGTCCTTATCCCTCTAAGGCAGCCCAGGACACTCTGAGCCATCCTTCCACAAGGACACATTGCTGGCTCACGTTCAACTTGTCCACCAGGATCCCCAGATCCTTTCCTGCAAAGCTGCTTTCCAGGGCAGCCATCACTCACCAGTGCATGGGGTTATTCCTCACTAGGTACAAGATTTTGGGCTTCCCTTTGGCTGAACTGCGTGAGCTCCTTTTGGCCCTTTCTCCAGCAGCATAACCCTAGAGAGTCATTTATCAGTCCCCAGTGAGCTGGCTGAGGGTGATGTATCCTGTCATCCTGATCACTAATGAAGATGGGGAACAGAGCTGGAGCCAGCACTGACCCCTGGGCTACACTGGCAGTTCCTGACCTCCAGCTAGAATCCACTCTGTGGCCTCTTTCCTCTCGCTGCCTTCCAGCCAGTTTTCAGTCCACCTCACTGTCTGCTCATCCAGCCCAAACTTCATTGTGCTTTTAGGATTTTGCAACTCTTTGTTCATAAGATCATGCAGTGAGTGATGTCCAAATAGCTGTGCTCTTTCTCTGTCCATTTGTCCTCCTTCCTGACACTTCTAGCCAGTTTGTCTGATATGCTGAATTCCTGCAGGTTTCATCCTGGGCAGAGCAGGAAGGCACTATTAATACTGAAAAAAACAAAATAAACATTTCTTCACCTTCTTTAACTCAGTCTACCAGCAGAAGAAAGCACCTAGATGATATGAAAGAAAATGTGTTTTATTGAAGGTATGTTTTGATTTACATTGTGTATATTTGCCACAGCTGATGGTGGAATTTAAAATAATGATTTAGTAGTATCTTATATTCTTTAAACTTTTTGTATCTTATTAAGTTTGCTGCTCTGTCTACTAATGCTGCAATATTGTTTGTATTGCTGTGTTTGAAGTACTGCATTAAATAGGTAGATATCAGGGAAAGAGGTGGGGAAAAGACTTGGAAAAATGAAAATATTTCATCCCTTGGTAATTTAATGGTGTAGAGCAGGACATAGACATATAGCAGGGTTTAGCAGTTCTCAAACAGTACTTTAGTACTCAAACAGGCCCCTCTGCTTAATGAGTGTTTGTGACGTTTACTGGGCTCTTCCTGTGCTCTAACAGTCTTTTGTTATTTATTCTTTAGAATGACTTTTCTTCCTATTTGTAGCAACAGGCTGCCATCCTCTGGTGAAACTGGTTAACTGTCATGTAGGGACCTGGCAGATTTTCCAAAAAGAGAAGCTGTTTAAAGTTTGAAAATCTTAGCTGGAATAAATACTATTTTTTTTGTTAGACAAATGTAGTTGTACAAGGTAAAGCAATAAGAGAAGGCTCTTTGAAGGATTTATATCAAGTCTCTCTTTCTGCCTCTTTCCTTTTCCTGTAACATTTGTGGAGACTGTAAAGGTGGAGTTGATTTCTTGACAGATTTTCTTCCCATCTGCCGAGAACTGCCTTGTTCTGTGGGAAGATCACTGAACACCAGTGTGTTATCATCAGTTAATTAATATTCTGTTAATTGCATTGCTGTCCATGTTCAGAAATCATTGCTGAAACTGCAAAAGGTGCATTTTATATCATAATGCTTGTGTCACTGACACATCCACCTGGGTCTGTGTTACAGTATGCCAAAGATGCAAGGTGTGAAAATTACTAATTATTATTACCACAATTGCCAGCTGAAGAAAAATATCTGAAAATAGTGGAGGAGCATTGAGCATATTTTTTGTCTTGTGTCATCCTATCAGTTTATGACGTGATCTAGGAAATTACTGGTTTTTCTCTAATAATAACTCCTACAGGAAATGGTTAAAATGAGCCATATGATACTTCTTCCCTGCTGTGATGCAAAATTGTCACTGTAGTTTAAATCACAGATGAAGTTTTTTTAAACTTCCAAGCTGGCTGAGTTTGCCCTGAGGATGGTGCAAACCTAAGCAGTTGATAAAATCTTTTGGAGATTATTTATTAAGAGTGAGGGTAGAGGTAGGTTCTTCAAAAGCAGTGCTGCAGTTTCTTCTATGAATGTTCTATGTATCCGTGGGTGCTGACTGTAGGAAGTTTCTCAGTCTGGGTGCATGGCCAAGAGGAAAGAGTGAGAAAGCAAGAGGGTTTTTAAGGCTGTGGAAGGATAGGATCAAGACTATATGGTCTTCTACCACTTAGGACTTTACTACATTTTTACAAAGTTTTCCCAATATCATGGGACTTCAACAGCAGGCCCAAAATTTGGTCAAACTCTTACACAAATACCTGTAAGGAATTCATAGGTTTAGAGAGTACAAGCATTCCTGTTGTCCATTGTTAACCCCAGTTAGATAAGGAATTGTTTGCATTCCCTGTTGTGTTTCCTTTTAAACCTTACCAGTGAATTAGTGTAGAATAATGTACTGCACAACACTGAGTTTATTCTTTCAGTTAAGCTACAGAACTGGAATCAGCTTCTTTGTTGGTGTTGGCGTTGCTGAAATGATGTGACTGGTTTAGCATGAGTGTTCATGAATGCATATAAATCAGTGAGTCATAGAAATGTAATCATTTTTCTGTTATCTACTGTATTTACGAACACCACATGGGGTTATGAGTTGTTATGGGACTGTGAGACAGGGGAGTCTGTCCTTAAGGGCATGTTGGTATTTGCTAGGAAATGCACTCCTTAGAAGCATCTTCAGAAGCCAGGAATAGAAAGATGCTTGGTCATCAACAGATTTCAGGTCTGGTGTTCTGTTTAGTCTTCTGGTTTTATTCTGCTTTGAAGTGTGTTACAGAATTTCTATTTGCAAATATTGTTCTTCAGTAAAAGCCTCCCCTGGTCTGCTCTGCCTCCTCTCTTCACATAGTTTTGTGTCTCAGCAGCAGAGTGGTGCTAACAAAATATTAACTACCAGGAGACCAAGCAGATGAGAAGAACTGAGATACTAGACTTGATGCTTATTGCATGGTGTACTTAGGAAGGCTGAGAGATTGGGAATTGAATTATTTCTTTGTAGTATTTTCTTCTGTGAGTCTGTGGAATTTTCCAAAGGCTTGGATTTTTAATTTTGTGCAAACCAGCAATGTTAAGTGACCTGTAAGCTCTGTAGATCTGGAAAAAGGAGCATGACAGGAGGTGTCTAGAGAAGAGTCACAAAGATGCTTGGTTATAATCTCAGAACGTTTTGACGTAAGCTACCATGTAATAAAGTATACACATGCAGGTATTCTGTATGTTTATTTAATTTATTTTGAATCCCAATAGCAAATATACACTAAATAGATATCTAAAATATCCATTTTATACAGTACTGTCAGTATTGAGAATTGTGTGTGCTGCCCTGCATAGGAAGGGCAGGGCAGTTCCAGCTGCTTGTTTTTGGCAATTGTAAGGTACTTCCATTAAAGAGGGATCCTTAACCCGTGTGATGTCAACATATAAAAGAGGAAAAGAATAAAGTGAAAAACACGATTACAGGATAAAGGAAAATGTTTGTGCTGACCTAAAGGGAGTTTAATAGTCATTCCTATTAAGCTTGAAGCATATGATAAATCTTGAATCCTACTTTTAATGTTCAGACTGCATCCAATTCTATCAATAGCAAAACATTGAAGGATATTTTCCTCTTAAAGTTGCAAGGAAAAATTACCAACAACTTTTAAAGGCTTTTTTCTGTTCTTGATATCAAACTTGCCTTTATCTCACTCGAGAGATTGTAAGAATATATTGTAGCTTAGAGACAATGGCCTGACAATATTGTAGCTTTTTATTGCATCTTTGCTCATTATCAAAAATGGCACAAGAAGTTGCCTTTCAAGTCTGATAATTTTTGGGTTTGTAACGTTTCTTACAACGCTTTCTGGGAGAGAAAAACGTCCTTTCTGTGGAAAAAGTCACTTCCACGTGATTTTTAGAATTTATTTGAAAGAATATATACAAATTATGTGATTTAAGGAAGAAATTTAACAGCTATAATAGGAAACATCAAATACAGTTTCCAGTTCCACTTTTAAGAGTCCTTCTGTAAGATATAAAGACTTTTGTTTAAATTATTCAAATG
Source organism: Corvus kubaryi (assembly GCF_017639235.1). NCBI lineage: Eukaryota > Metazoa > Chordata > Aves > Passeriformes > Corvidae > Corvus > Corvus kubaryi. The sequence continues at coordinate 60,390 of NW_024580659.1, forward strand.
TAGGTTGAACATTGTCAAATAATAAAATGGATCCTACTTAACATATTGTTTCTAATTAATTACCTCTGAAATAGCAAATACTTTGTAAACGGTTAAATAGCATAAAATCGGCATTTTTCTGCAAATTTCAAGTATTGTAAAACTGATTTGGACAAGTTGCTTTTTGAAACAACCAACTTGGGTCTCACTTGAGGAAATTCCCAAGTTGAACACTGTTCCTGGCTAAAATGCACCGGAAAGTTGAAGGCTGAACCTCCCAGTACTTGACAGGGTTGTTGAAGAGGCTGATGCCACTGTACAGGGCTTTCTTCTTCCTTCGTCCTGTTGGACAGAAATCGTTCACTCCCAGTTTGGCAATATGGTTGGAATGAAGGAAGACAACCTGCAGCAATAGGAACAGAAAAATACAGGAGTTAGAATGAAAATGGGCAAAATATTCCTTGGCATGTAGGTGACTGAGGTTTGCTACAATGTCAGTTCCATGCAGACCTTGAGAGTAACAAGAGTTTAAAATTTGTGTTAAATCTTTAAAAAAAGTCTTCCTCCTTCCCCAGTCTCTCCCACAAGGAAAAGTCATATGGCATTTTATCATTGTTTTCAGAATAATTGGGTTCTATTCTTAGGGAACTTTGTCCTAAAATGCAATTTTATATTCTCTTGTAGTAAGAATTATAATGATGCAGTATTATATTCTCATTTTCATGAAACATTTTTTGAGTTTAGCATTTTGTTGTCTTCCCCCCCGGCTCCCGGGGGCGGGGGGGGGGGGGGGGGGGGGGGGGGGGGGGGGGGTGGGG